>NW_001865067.1:176088-252241 GCF_000002865.3 Monosiga brevicollis MX1
TGGCCGTCTCTCTTATCGTGCACTCGCTTACCATGTTCTCGGATGGCCTCCACAACCTCAGCGATGCCATCTCCCTGGCCGTCGCATATTGGGCCGAGCGCAGCAAAATGCAGGTGAGTCCCTGACCGTGCATTGCCATGCTCTACCGGGTTCTGGCAGCTTGCTTGTCCCCTTCTTCGCCCTCTTGGGTCACCTGCCTGGGTGGATGTCTTTCCTCACTGCCTGCCTTGTCATAACCCTTTCATTGCTTCACCTTTCCTCAGGGTGCTTCAGACCGAATGACCTTTGGCTGGCGTCGCACAGAGTTGCTTGGCGGCATCTCCAACGGCATCTTCCTCATTGTCATTGCCATTATGATCACCCTCCAAACCGTTCCCTTGTTCATTGAGCCCGACGGTCAGTGCTGCTCCAACTCGAGACCTTTGCGTCTAGATGAGCCACGCAAGGCAACCCCAATCCCTCCACGCACACATGCCTCAAAGACATGATGTTTTGCTCTTCTGCAGACGTGGACCGCGACGATAGCCTATCTTTCATCATCGTGGCAGGCGTGGGCATGCTCTTCAATATTATTGGAGTTGTTGCACTCGGAGGCCATGGGTGCGTGTTGTACCCTTTACTCCTCACCCAACGTGCTGTAGCTCTCGTCGACAAGAGAGATTCTCTGACCGCTTTTCTTGTTGCCTCGCCTGACACCACCCTCTTTTTTGTACACAGGCATAGTCATGGTGGTGGCGGTGGTCATAAACACGGGCATGGAAGTGGATCGTCTGAGGGCCATGGGCATGCACATGGTCTCGCCAGTCGCAAGCATCGAAGCTACAGCGGCCAGTACGTTGTTGCAGTGCTGCTGCTGCTTTTTCTGCTGCTGCTGCTGCTGTTTTTTATTCCTTGCTTCTTGGCTTGTCTATCTTCTCGGTCCACACCAATCATCCAACACCAATTGCCTTTCTTTGCTCATCATCGACAGGGCCCACAGCATCAATGATGGAGATTGCGCCGACTCGGATGACAATGACCGCCATGGTCACGGCCATAGCCATGATGATGAGCATGCCCACGGTCACAGCCACAGCCGCAGCCACAGTCATTCTCAGAGCAGCAGTGCGGACCAGGACAGTCACGCTCACGGTCACGCCCACAATGACAATGACCACGGCCACAGCCACGGGCATGGTGGCATTGTGCGTATCTTGTTTCTTGTATTTTATTTTCATCAACCACTTTGCCCACGTCTCGCCCTTGAACCCCTTCCATACGCTTCCTCATGCAAGCCTTCTTCACCCTGACCTCACCCATCCCTATAGGATCACAACATGTGGGGCCTCTTCCTGCATTTTGCCGGAGATGTCTTTACCTCTCTTCTGGTCTTGGTGGTTGGCCTGTTGGTCTACTTTTTCAAGCAAACTGATCATCCTTGGTAGGTGGCCCGTGTGCGCTCCAGCAGCTGCGTGTTGCGTGCTGTGTGCCCCCACTCACCCGCTCTCCCATCTATTCGGTCTGGCATCTACACTAGGGTCGTGTATGCCGATCCGGTCGCCTCTGTCCTCTCGAGTATTGTCATCTTTGTCAGCGCTGTACCCTTGGTCCGCTCGTGTGGTCTCATCCTCCTCCAGAGCTCGCCCAGCGATGTCGACGTCCAACGGTATGTTGTACACACCTTGACCGACACCTTTTTTCGTTGTCGTTGTTGTTTTGTTGTTGCTTTTCAACCACTCAAAGACTTTGCTATTTCCGACCTTACTGGATTGCTCCAACTCACACACACACACACACACACACACACACACACGCTCACCGTATCATCGGCCACTGACGATTCGCCAATGTGTGCAGCCTGTCTGGGGAGATCTTGCAGGTGGAAGGCATTGTTGATCTGCATGAGCTCCATGTTTGGCAGTTGGTGGATGGCGTAGTCATTGGCACCATGCATGTCAAGGTCATTTCCACAAAGGCCTGGCCACAGGTGAGCTTGGGCTCTGCTATACCTTTCTGTCTTTGCTTTTTGCTACGCTTGTGCTCAAATTCCCCCGTGTCGCCCCGTGTCGTCCCGTGTCGTCCTGCAGTTGATGACTCGGCTTCAGGATCTATTGCACAAATACAACATTCACTCGGCGACCATCCAACCAGAATACGTGGACGTGAGTCATGCGCCCATAAAGCCCGCGTGTGCATGCTGGCTGCCCGCCTTTTCAAGTGGGGATATCGCCAATCATTCGCCAATTTGCGCTCCCTTCGCTTTGCCCTTTTCCTAGTTGACTGCCGAGCAAGTGGTCGCGGGTACCTGTCAACCTTACGGCAACTGCGTACAAGGCTGCATGTATGTTGGCCCCTTTCGCTCGCTTCCTTTGTGAGCCCGACTGGCTTTCGAGGCGGAAAACGCCGGAAGTCATGCTCATCTCGTGTGTGCATGGGTGACCACCTGTAGTGCGGACGTGTGTTGCGAGCCCAACGGGTTTGGCTTGCGTCAGCGTATCGTTCCCGAGGACTCGGCTTAGGCGACGAGTATCTATGTTTGCCTGGCCACACGCCTTCCCGTCAGGTGTCTATCGTTCGCTTTTACTTAGGATTTTGTGCTACGAAACAATATTATGTAAACTTTTTATACGCCACCGCCAACGTGTCGACCGAACGCTGTGTTGCTCTGTTCTTTGCTTTCACCTCTACGAACATCCACGCGATGCGGAAATCGAAATTTGACTGTGCAGACCTCAGTGAATCCGAGGATTTTACATGATTAATCAAAAAGCTAGATGCGGGACGTTGTTTGGCAAATGTTTTGAGCATTTCCTCTTGGCTTTGTACGCGAGCCATTTCGATGTTGATGCGTATGCAGCGTATTTGTGTGCTAATGTGACCAACCTCATGTCAACTATGTCAAATTTAAGAGCTCGAGTCATGAAGAAGAAGAAGAAAAAAAAAATGGGTCAAAATTAGCAGAAAACAGTGATTATTTTTCCCGAGCACTTCGTCTTTCTTGATGGTTATCGAGAGCACACACGCATATCAATAGACACCCGACTCCACTAGTGTGTGCTCGGGCCTCTTTCACACATGACCTGGGGGATCCAATGTGGGTCTTCGGGTCGAATCTTTAAACTGCCTTTTAGGTTTATATGGGGTGCCCCAATACTTTGATCGACGGCTTTGTCAACAACAAGGCATCACATTTGGTGTTGGGGATAAGAGTGAGGTGCAATGGCGATGATCAATTACCATGAGGACCCAGCAGAGGCACAAAGCCATGGCAGACACGTAAACAAGAGGGAAAAGGGGAAGCTTTGTATGTTAGGTTGGTTTGAACACGGGGTGCCAGCCAAGATTCAACAGCGAAGCCTGGCAAACATGCCCAGAAATTAATTGTACAAGTCATCATCGGCGTCGTCATTGGCGCCAACCTGGGGGTTGGCCGCTGGCGCACTGCCAGATGCTTGCTGTGACTGAGGGGCATCGGGGAATCTAGTGGTGGGGAGAGGCATGCGTGTGAGATGGGCGGATTTGGGGATGCGGAAGGCAGCACATATGTTCGGCATTGAAAGGAGAGGCAAGGGGCTCTGAAGCTTACCGGAAGTCACCAAAGCCACGCGACTGTTGCAACCTTTGGGCAAACATCTCATATTTGGCAATGTCCTGGTCACTCACGGAGCGGCGGGCAAACTTCATCGACTCCTCAAAGTGATCGCGGCGCAGGCAGGGCACGGGGTCCACGTCATCCGTCTCATCCATATCGTCACCGTTGCGGGCGTGCTCCTCCTTGAGCTGGATGCTCTTGACGATGCTTTCCCGGATGGCCAGCTTGACGGCGCGCTGGCAAATCTCGGTCAGATCGGCACCAGAGAAGCCCTTGGTGTTGGCGGCCACGACGTTGAGATCGATATCATCGGCCAGCGGCGTCTTGCGCAGGTTGGCCTTCAGGATGCTGCGGCGAGACTCCTCATCGGGGAGGGGAATGTAGATGAGCTGGTCAAGGCGACCCGGACGCAGGACGGCAGGGTCAATAATATCGGGACGGTTGGTGGCACCAATGATAAAGACGTTCTTTTTCGAGTTCATGCCGTCCATCTCCGTGAGCACCTGGTTGATGACGCGGTCCGAGGCACCTCCGGCGTCGCCGAGGGAGCTACCACGCGATTGGGCGATCGAGTCGAGCTCGTCGAAGAACAGGACGCAGGGCGCGGCCGCACGTGCCTTGTCAAAAACGTCGCGGACGTTGGCCTCTGACTCACCAAACCACATGGTCAAGAGCTCGGGGCCCTTGATGGAGATGAAGTTGGCCTGGCACTCGTTGGCAATGGCCTTGGCCAGCAGGGTCTTACCACAGCCGGGGGGACCGTAGAACAGGACACCCTTGGAGGGAGACATGCCAAACTTGAGGAACATCTCGGGGTGCTCGACGGGGTATTGAACCATCTCGCGCAGCTCCTGCTTGACCTCCTCGAGACCACCAATGTCGGTCCAGGCCACGTTGGGAACCTCCACCACTGTCTCGCGGAGCGCTGAAGGGTTGGAGGAGCCGAGGGCAAAGCGGAAGTTATCGTTGGTAACGGCGAGCAGGTCGAGGACCTCGGCGTCAATGTTGTCCTCCTCGAGGTCGATGAGGTCCATGCGCTCGCGAATTTGCTGCAGAGCGGCCTCGGAGCAGAGGGCTGCAAGATCGGCACCGACATAGCCGTGGGTCTCGTTGGCAATCTTCTCAAGGTCCACATCATCAGCCAGCTTCATGTTCTTGGTGTGAATGCGGAGGATCTCGAGGCGGCCCGTGGCATCGGGGATACCGATATCCAGCTCGCGATCGAAGCGACCAAAGCGGCGCAGGGCCGGGTCAATGCTGTTGGGACGGTTGGTGGCACCCATGACAATGACGTGGGCGCGCTGCTTCAGGCCATCCATGAGGGTGAGGAGCTGGGAGACGATGCGTCGCTCGACTTCGCCGTTGGTCTTCTCACGCTTGGGGGCGATGGCATCAATCTCGTCAATGAAGATGATGGCGGGCGAGTTCTTCTCCGCTTCCTCAAAGGCCTTGCGCAGGTTGGACTCTGATTCACCGGCCATCTTGCTCATGATTTCGGGACCGTTGATGAGGAAGAAGAAGGCGCCGGTCTCGTTGGCCACGGCACGGGCGATCATGGTCTTGCCGGTACCGGGAGGACCATACAGGAGAATGCCGCGGGGCGGCTTGACGCCAATGGCCTTGAACAGCTGGGGATGGCGCAGGGGGAGCTCGACCATCTCCTTGATCTGAGCCAGCTGCTTGGCGCAGCCACCAATGTCATCATAGCCCACCTCGTTGAGGTTGGCTTCCTCGTCCTCGCGGCGGATGGGCTCACCTTCACAGTGAATGACGGTGTCGGGAGCAACCACGCAGTAGGGTTCGGGATCCGTGTCCACCACCTTAAACTCAACCCCGCGCATGCCACCGCGTGCCAGGAACAAGTCGCCTACCCACCCACGAATGAGACCGAGAAACCAGTGAGCTGGGATGGATAAGGGCATGTGTTGCTTTGATTCGCACACGAGGGTATGGTGGCGGTTAGCTGGTGATGGCGGAGGACTTTTGACTCACCCTTGCGCACGGGGCGGTAAGCCTCGAGGAAGTAAGGCTTCAGATAGACATCAAAGAGGTTGCCGGTCAGGCCCTCGACCGTATCGTCAATGGGCAACACGTGGATGCGCTTGCCGTAGGGGATGTCTGGGCACTGATGGATCGTGACAACGTCGCCAAGACGCACGCGCAGGTTGTTGCGGACCACCTTATTCATGCGAATCTTCTCGAGGGGGCAATCCTCATCGGCCAACACGATGCAAACCTACAAGATGAAAGGCGATGCACGAAGCCAGGCTCCTGGGTGAGCGGGGCAGGCCATCATCGTTAAAGCAGTGCAGTGGTGCTGGGAACAACTGACCGTGTCTTTTTTGCGCTTGCCCTTGATAAGGGCCGTGTCACCGCGGTAAAGGTCAAGCTCGTCCATCTTATCTTGGTTGAGGCCAATGACCGAGTTGTCATCGTTGGGTGAGTCCTCAACAATGAGGCGGTTGGGCTTGTCCTTCTTGCGAAGGATGGCCGTGGCTGTGTCATCGTTGCTCCTGCAGCAGGAGAGCAGATGGGATTGAGTGAGCTTGAAGCGAAGCGGATGGTCGGATAGAGACGAAGATCATGTGCATTATAGCCACACACAAAAGTGTCGTGGCATTTGGGATGCTTGGTCCGCGCCATGAGGGGCAAGGGAAGAGTGGGGGGCTGTAGGAGGCATGGAGGTACTTACGCCATGGTTGACGGTATGTGTGTGGGGTCGTGTCAATGCAAAGGACGACCGCGCTGCCGCAGGGGTCGAGACGGAACCAAAAAGGCGCCGAGTACAGGCTTGGCACGCGGCTTGGCTGCGTGGTCCAACGGAAACCAGCATAAGGTGGTGAGAGGATGGACCCGGGCAGCTGACTTCAAAGAGCTTCCCCAAACCCAACATTCATCCCTAATAACTAGGTCCTGCAGCACGGCTGGCAGCTGTCCAAGAACAGACGCGACGGGCATGGGCGAGGCAGCGGCAGCCCGCTGACTGGAGGACGTACCGTCAAAACACAGCCCGAAGAGGTCAAAAAAAAGGCAACAAGGGGGCTTTAAGAGCAAGAGCGCTATGATCAACAAGTAGAGGATGCGTGGCAAGACAGTTAAAGGATGAGCCATGCGTCGTTCCACAAATGCAATAGTCCTCGAATACCCCGCCAAAGGCGCCAAGAGCGACTGCCATTCGGGGACTTGGCCGTTTGCGCCAATGGTCCCTGTTCACTGAACACTCACTCTGCAATGGAAAGAAAATACAGAGAAAGCAAGTGGAGGATGACGGCAAGCTAGAGAGTGTGTGAGCTGACGTGTATTTGGCGAGAGATGAGCCGTCACAGAGAGTTTTTGATAAGCTTGAAACAAAGCCGAATGCAGAGACAAGCGGGGAAAAGATGACGCGGGCAGGGATAGTGGCGTTGGGGCCAACTATGTCAGAGAGTCGCCTGGTTGGCATGGGCTTCTCGCAAAGAAAGACAACAAAAGACCCCACAGCAACACATCTGTTCACTGACACACTCTCTGAATTGGCTTGAAAATTACATTACAACGGTTTTGGTCTAGAGCAGTCTCTCTGCCTTCGGAGGCCTCGTCGCTTCCTAGTTTGGCGTCTGTGTGTGTGTGTGTGTCTCTCTCTCTGTTATGACATCTATGGCTCACGGCGACGACGCGGCCGCTTTGAGAAGCTTGCTGGGAATTGAGCGTTTTTTTTTCAGTATCTTTTGCACACACGCACGCACGCACACGCAGACTTGGTCTGCTTGCACACTGCTGGCTCGACCCGGCGCGGGGCTGCCATATGGTGTTGTCGGGTGCCACGTCACGGGCGCATCAGCTCAACTCACTGCACCTGCTACCAGAGCGCAATCCGTTGTCAGACTCTGGGGGAATGTCTATGGTTTAAAAGTCATTTCTACGTGTAAAATTATAGTAAATTTACATAGTACAATCATGTTGGACCAGGACTGAAAACACGGCTGTTGTCAGATGTTTTAGTTATTTGCTTACAAGCAGTTTGCTTTAAACCAAGAAAATGGCGGCCGAGCTGGCAGAGATGCGCGCGCAGCTCGCGCAGGTGCGAATTCGCGACTCCCTTCCCCTGTGCCCTGCTCTGGCCGTGGCAGGCCTGGACACGACCTGTTCTGTGGCGCATATTGATCACATTGCACCTATATTCGAGCTGGCCGGCTCTTGCCCCTCGATACATTCATTGACACAGTCAAACTCACGAGCACATTGAGACGCGCACGATCGTTCTGGCAGACGGCATCCTCGACGCTTCTGACGGTGGTTTTACCTGGTTGGCTCTTTTATTGTAGGTGGAGGCGTTGATACTGGCTGAGCCAGACAATGCCGAGTACCAGGCGTTGGCGAGCAACATCAAGGTCAGAGGCGCACCGCCGACTTGGTCTGCTTGAGCCTACCCGCATCAGTGTCCCGCTCAGCTCACCGCTGTTATGGGTCGGCAACAACTCCCCCTTTTTTTGTTTGTTTGTCGAACACAGCAATTAATTGCGTTGCAGTCACAAGTGGCGGGCGTCACCGCTCCTGCAGATGGCGATGCTTCGGGTGCCGATGGCGCCAAGCCCAAGACCGTTGATGGCTGGACTGTTGGTCAAGAGTGCGAGGCTGTTTGGAGTGATGATGGTGCGTGGCCTTGGAGAGGTGGTTGGGCCTGGCGATTGGGGTGCTTGAATGCTCTGCGTCCTCTTGCAAGGCATTCACTCTGGCTCATCGTTTTGCGTTGACAGGTAAATACTACAAGGCTGTGATCACGGCCTTTACAGATGATGGCTTGCGAGCCATGGTGACCTTCCCCGAGTACGAAGACTCTGATGAAGTCAAGGTATTTTTTTTTTGTCGTATTTTGTGCGAGTTATGCCACCTGCTGATTGGCAGGGGGCCTGACGCTGTGTGTTTTTGTGTGCCATGCATTATTATAATAGCTGGCATCGCTGCGGCCGCTGGGCGGGGCTGGTTCGGGACCCTCGGCCAAGACGGGACCCAAGAGCAAGGTCAGCACGGGGGCAGCAGGCGATGCACCAGTCACGGCCAGCAGTGAGCCCCTCAAGAAGAAGAAAAAGTCGTACGAGGAACGCAAGAAGCACGAGGCCAAGCGCCGTGCCAAAGAAACCGAACTGGAAAAGGCCTACAATGACAAGGCCAACTCGTGGAAGAACTTTGCCAAAAAGGTTGGTGCTTTGATCCTAGCTCGCCATTGGAGCATCACATTGATTCGCATGAGCAGCCCAGGTTTCATTCCTCGCTCATGCCTCTCGTATCGCGTCTCGGTGTAGTCTAAGAAGAAAGCTTCGGGTGTTGGTGGATCAGGCAAGCATGGCCAAAGTATATTCAAGACCCCGGACAGCTACGATGGCAAGGTATGCACAGTTTGGGGATGTGTGTACACCTGGCCAGCTGGATTGATCTCACTGGCCCTTTCCTGTGCCTTGTCGCTTCTACAGGTGGGCGTGGGAACGTGTGGTATTGGCGGCAAGGGCATGACCAGCTTTACGAACCGCGGCAAATGGCAATTCGAGAAGGAGTAGATGATCCTTCTCGTCCCCCCTTGTTTTCTGGCCGTTTGCTCCTTGCTCGCCGGTGCAAGCCAAAGCAGCACAAAAGCAAAGGGAAAAAAAAAACAGAAAAAAGAAGCCCTCTTCTAATTGAACCCCCCCCCCCTCCCCAAATGCCTGCGAGTTACATGTCTCGTACTGACCCTGGCTACATGTGCCTGACCGTTGAGCCCTTCCAACATACCGACCCCGAAAAAAGAGGAATCCCTCCACGGCGCTGCCTGCGATCCATCCCATTGATGACACAAGTGGTCGGCCACCTTGACCGCCATCCGACAGAGCGAGAAGCGGAAAGACGAGAAAGAAGCGAGAGAGGAACGGAGAAAGAAGCGAGAGCGGGATGAAACAGACGAGCGCCATCAAGAGAGAAGAGATGAGTTTAGAGAGAGAGAGAGAGAGTTAGAGATTTAGAGAGAGAGAGTTATGATTGAGAGAGAGAGAGTTAGAGAGAGAGAGAGTTAGAGATTTAAGAGAGAGAGAGAGTTTAGAGAGAGAGATAAGAGGCACACACACACACACACACACACACACACATACGTAAGCACATTTTCCGTTGTTCTTCAAGAGAGAGAAAGGTAACTGCTGCTTTGCTTGCTCTGTACATGTGCGTGTGTACATGACGTCTAGTGTCTAGTGGCAGCGCCCTGGTGGTCTGTGCCATCGGCATCGGCATCGGCATCGGCATTGGCATTGGCATTGGTAGCGGGGCGTTTGGGTGGGAGAGGTGTCTTGTGCAAAGGGAACTTGGTGTTTGGTGTCGTGTGTGTGTGTGTGTGTGTGTGTGTGTGTGTGTGTGTGTGTGTGTGTGTGTGTGTATAGTGGCCCTTGCATGTGCGATCGAGTGAAGGCAGCTGGATCGTGCGACCTCATGATGGGCGGTGCGCGCAACACGTTGGCGTAGGGATTGTGAAAGCAACAAAAATGGCGTTCAAGATCAACCCCTTGGGCATGTTTCTGCCCGTGGTCATTCAGCTGGTACGACTGGGCTCCCGAGCTTCGCTTCCTGCTGCTCAGAATCAGTGTGTATGCCCGTTGGCACTGTCGTGCTCACGGCCTCTGCCGGCATGTCTCTTACGGTACATCCCCTTGCACATCACAGGGCATCAGCCTCTTTGCCAACGTTGACGGCAATTATGGCTACAACGCCATCGTTTTTGCCCTTCTCCTCGTCGCCTATTATCTCGAGGTTCGGCCGTCCGTCCGTTTTTCTCCACACACGGCTCCTCTTCTCGGTGCTCGGTGCCACCGTTGGATCGAACCAATCTCATCAACGCTCCTGCCCCTGGCATCTGTTGTATTTGAATTTGAATGTCAGCCCAAGCCCGAGCCGGTCCTGACGGCCCTTGTCCTTCTCTCCGCTTCCATTCTGATTGATATCATTGTACGCCGCAGCCTGCAGCCCATTCTCCCCTTCTTTCCCGTGCCTTTCTGCCTTGACTCACGAAACTTTCTTTCCGCCCTCTTTCACGCATCTTGTCATCCAGACCCTGGGCGTGTACGCTCATGGTCGCGCAACCCTCAAGCACTCCAACTCGGGGCTCAAGCAAAAGTACATTGACACCACCAAATTTGCCCTGGCCATGACCATCATCAACTTTATTATCAAGCCTTTCACCGCCTACGTCACCTACCTCGAGTTTCGTCAACGCGGTGGTGATGTCATGACCACCCGTACGTCTCGCCCTCGCTTGTCACACAAAGCAGCCGAGTCGTCCCTTCCCTCATCCCGCCTGCCGCCACGCTCACCCGCAGTGCGTGGGGAGACCGCTTACGCCTCAGTCGAGGACCATGCCGAGCCCTACCACGGCAACGCCTCGGCCGTGCCGGGCTACAGCGTACGACCAGTTTTATTTCGGTGTTCCCTTTTATCCGTTGTGCCGAGCTCAACGCATGGCTGCTTGGCTCACATCTCAGGTGGAGCCTCAGGACAGCACCGGTGGTTACCAGGGATCATCACCCGCCGTCGGTGACAAGGACAGCCAGGCCTATAGCATTCCTCCGGCTGCCCAGCCGGTAAGTGAGCCGTGCTCACGACCACCTTTCTTGACGTTGTATTTGCGCGCTACCTTCATGGCGCCCACCTGTTTTTTCTAACCGTGGTGGTTCTTCCTTTTTGTCACGCAGGCACCGCCTCCGTTTTAAGCATTCTGTTAGCAATGTGACATGCTCGAGGTTACCAATTCCTAGATCGCACCCTTGTGCAAGCCGCCGTTTTTTGAATCTTTTGAACTTGCTTCACCAGATTGACTGGCACAAGCACATGCGCGTCCGAGAAAACGTGTGCATTCTTTGGTCTTGTGTGTTAATGTCATTTATGGGCGTCCAGGCCTCTTCATCTTGTTAATACGGGTGCGCAGGCCGGGCTATTGTTTCCTTGTTTTAGTTGTTTTTTTTTTTTTTCTTAATTCTTGCCCATTTCTGTTCTTGCTTTGGATCATGTCCGGTTCCTTGGTGGCCGGGCGTCTTTGGAATCCATTAGGATGTATTCACTGGGTGTATTGGCGCACAAATTCCAACTCTCTGATCGCTTCCCGTCGGGTGATGTCAAGCCAAGAAAGCATAATGGGATTATACGCCGAGTCAGGTCGCAAGGAGAATTGGACACCAAGCTTCTTTGAGATTGAAGCCAGACGCTTGCCAATCGGGGAATTGGGTCATGGAGAAACAAATAAACAATCGGGGTCATGCATGACGCGGCGCATTGACGAGACGAAGCAAAGAGGGTTGATGAATCGAGGTCTTTTCTCAGGCGCTTTCCTTTGCCTCGCCTTCCTGAGCGTCCTTAGCGTCCTTGGCGTCCTCCTTGGCGTCCTCTTTGGCGCCCTCTTTGGCCTCGTCTGCCTGCTCTTTGGCTTCTTGAGATTCGGAAGACTGGTCGGCATCTGCTATCCTCAGGCTGGTTTTCATCAACTTGACTTGTTCCTGAAGCAGCTTGACCGCTGTGCGCATGCGTGCCGTGAGCACCAATGCCATCGGGTCAAGGCTAAAAAGGGCACGCCAGCCTTTGCACGAGCACAGCGGAAAAACGGTACACTTACCATCGCGCAAACGCTTGTTTTCATCCTCCAAGTGCTCGACGCGTTCAATGAGCTACACAAAAAGTGATCATGTGAGTGCAAAAGGCCCCGTCCGCGTTAGCAATCGCCTGGCTGAGCGGCGACACTGACCTGTTTCTTGTGAGGATTCTCGAGCAACGCTAATGCACATGCAGCGGCAGGGTTATCCATGACCAGACGACACGTTAGGATGGATGCATCCATATACGCCCCCATCAAATGGATTGGCCATGTCCACGTAATCAGGCAGAGCCAGGTGAAACATCCGGCGGGCGGAAAGGGCAAGGGGTCGACGTGAGTCAATCACCAAGGGAGGAAAAAAAAAGAAAAAAAAAAAGGGAGAGCGCCAAAAAAGATGATTTCTGCCCCCCGCCCGGCAGCCTCCCCCAAAGTATGTGTGAATACGGGGGTCTAGGCCCCCGACAAGGTGTGTTTTGTTCGGAGAGACACACTGCTGCTCATCTCATTCCCTCGTTCGTTCAGAGCGGGCAGCGAGGAGGTCATCGGGACTTGACTTACCACCACCAAAGTTGAACTGAGCAGTCGTCGTTGTGGTCGTTGCGGTAGCGGTTCCAGGTGCAGCCATGGTCTCGGTCAGACTAAGCAACAAGCCTCCTCACCAATCATCCAGGTAACCAACCAACGTGCGACTTGAACTTGTTCAAGGACCAGCAGATCCGACGGAACAGATCGCGGCGGCGGATCGCGGACGGGCTCGGGTCGCGCGTTTAAAAAATATTTTCAAAGATAAAAATACAACAAGTTGCAGATCGTCATAAGACCATAACGTTAAAAAAGCAGAGAAGATGCAGGAAATATGCGACTTTGTGTCGCCAATTGATCCTTCAAGTAAATATGAGAGAGAGAGAGAGAGAGAGAGAGAGAGAGAGAGAGAAGAGGGATTTTTCATGTTTCAGTCGACAAAAGTAAAATACTTTTCAAGGATGTTGGAGATTTTCACGGAGATGGAGGAGCCGGGGCATCCCATATCAACGATGCCACACGTGCATGTACTGCCTTGTATTAACGGCAGTGTGTCTGAGGGCATAGGATCGAGGCGTTATTGGGCAAGCAGCGCTTTATCTGTGAGCCTTGCGGATCTTCGCCTGGTCGCCGCTTTGCTGCGTTTCATTTTTTTTTTTCTGTTGTGAGAGCACCCGCTTTCCAGTCGATGTGCTGGTTTGATGTGTTGCCAGAGGCGATTAGCATGTGGCAGACCCATTTCGAGAGCAGCGAGCGTCATGTGGTGGATCCCCCCAACCTGCGAGAGTCTACCCGCGGGCTTGACATACAAGTGGAGAGTGTCAGCAATTCGGGAAGTATCACTTTGTTACAATCTGTGCGGGAAGCGCGTGAGGGATATGCGCTGAGGCCAGGGTACTCTTAGTCATCAGCGCGTCGGTTCCCACTGCAAGATCAACAGGCAACAGGCGTTGCTCAGTGAGCCCTAAGGCTGTGATCGCATCTACGAATTGAATTCTCCATAGCTAACATGTAAATAAAATCCTTTTTTCTCTCTGTTCGTAAATGTCTTTCTTTTTCCCAACGTACTGACATTGAAGATACAAGCAGCATGCCGATCCTTCTGCTTGTGTCATGGTGTGTGTAACAATACGCATGCGCCAAACGTCTCCCTTCTTTTCTCCAGCCAGGTTTGTGCAAAGACTCTCTCGGCGATCTCGTCCCTCTCCTGCTTCCACCCTTCTCCTCGTCGCTCAGGGCCTCGGAAGGTGCTGCGTTGAATCCACCTCTTCCATCTTACTCACTGGCTTGTCTTGTTTTTGTTTACGAATGGCGAATAGCGGGTAGGGTTCCAGCCACACGATCGGAGTCGCTTGCTATGTGGTTTTGCTTGTGGAGATCTTGACAGTGGGGTTTGTCTCGAACACCCTTTCGTGTTTGTGGCCCCTGCTCTTTCGTGGCATTTTTCTTCTCTTCGAGCGACTGCTTGCTACTCTGTTTGATGGTGTATCTCTGGCGATTGCTTCTCAGTCAGTAAATGCACAGGCGGTCTCTTTGCTTTGCTGGAATTGTGCTGCCTCCATGTCTGTCCATCACACCGATCGTGGTTGGCCACCCAGTGGCACAGCTGCGATCGACGTGAGATCGCACTCACCTTCTCTTGCACTGGCCATTAGCGACGCGCCAAGAGGAAGGATCAGTGGGAAGAGTTTGTTTCTCCAAGCCAAGCACAACAGACGGTCAGCCACTCCCAGAACGAGCTCCAAGCCAATCACAACAGACAGACAGTCACTCCCAGGTACGAGCTCCACAGAACTTTGTTTTGATCACCCACTGAGATCGACACCCAAGATCTCCCGAGTCCGAGTTCGACACCATAGCACAATTCGACGGATTGTCAGACATAATGTCCGTGTTCGTCGGTGTAGGGACAACGTCGCCATGAATGAAAGAGATGAAACACAGCTGTACAACGCGTGCATTCAAAGCGATGCACAAGAGGCACTACAGCTGCTGAACAGCTGGACCGGCCAACGGATTCGAGATGCTGCCGCCTATCGAGATGGGGTACGTATATCAGTTGGATGTGCCATTGGATACACTTTGTATTCCTTTTGCTGATATGGGCGGTAATATGCATCATTCAAACGACAGTGTGGGTATACGCCGCTGCATCATGCCTGCCTAAACGGTCACATGGATGTGGTAAGGATGCTGTTGAAGAACCACGTTGATGCCACGACCGCGGACGAGGTCAGTGCTTCCCTCTTTTTCTACTGGCCTCGCTGTGATGGCACAATTCTACCACGTGATGATGACTCGTGATGCTGCATCATCCATCCTATAGGATGGCGACACGCCACTGCACCACGCCTGCCATCGCGGCCTGGTGGGGGTAGTGGAGATGTTGCTAAAGCACCGTGTTGATGCTGAAGCCCAGAACATTGTCAGTATTTCCCTCTTCCCTCCCAGTCTTGTCGTTCACCAACTGCCATGTTGAGTGGATTATGAAGAGTTCATGTTATTCGCAATGTTGATCAACCCACAGAATGGCAGTACTCCACTGCACATTGCCTGCCAAGAGGGGCATAAAGACGCGGTGCAAGTGCTGCTGGATTACGGCGTTGGTACTGAAGCAAGGCACAGAGTCAGTCCCTCTTTCCCCCTCCCCCCTCCCCCTCCCCCGCTATCCCGCTGTCAATCTGGCCCATCAGCTGTAATGTTTAATTTCTTTTCATTACCATCACATGTCGATGCATCATTCCACAGTATGGCCATACACCACTGCACAGCGCCTGCCTCAATGGAAATGCGGAGGTAGCGGATCTTTTGCTGACGCGTGGCGTTGATGTTAACGCCAGGAACAACGTCAGTAGCTTCCTCCTCCTTTTCCTCTGGCTCCTGCTCCCGTTCCTGCTGTTCGTCGTCTCTGGCCGTCTCTCTCCTCTCCACCCTGTCCACCTTGCATGCCTATTTAGTTTCTTGCTCCTGTTCCTCTTTTGTGCCAACACTCCCTTCCCTGTTCCTGCACCGTCCACCTGCCGTTCTCGCCTTTTCACCGCAATCCTTCATGATATTTTGACTCGAATTCCGGGGCTTCACCTGTCCCTCACGCGTGCCCAACTTCAACTGCACCTGGTTACCCACCTCACACGTTCCGATCTTTTGTCTGTGGACTTCTCAGGCTGGCGAAACGCCCCTTGAATCAGGACGTCGATGCGATCATGGTGAATGCCTGGAACCCGTGTTTGCTGCCCACGAGGCTCACCTCGCACAGCCATTTGAGCCCCTCGCACACCAACTCGAGCCCCTCGTACACCAACTCGAGCCTCTCGCACCCGCTGCGCCTGCACCACCCTCCGCCTGGCTGCCACCCCTGCCCAGCCACACGCCCACCCTCGAGGTGAGCCTTCTCCTCTTTTGCTTTCTCCAAACGCGCTTCCCTCTCGTCGCCACATACTCATCCAACTTTATCACAACTGACATTTATTTCTCGCGCAAAACACCCCACTAGACCACAGCCTCTGTTGTTGCGGCGGTGGACACTTGGCTCAAGCCTCTCCTGCCCGGGCGCAACAGCGACCATCCCCTCCCGCACCTCAAGGCCTTTATCAATGGCGCCATCAATCATGACCCGGAGCTTGCGACGACAGTCGATGATATACAGAAGACTATGGATGAAGCCCCACCAGAATTTCCCGCGATAGACTGGCCCGCCTTCGAGAATATTACCACACAAGCCCTCGGCGCCCTCGACCAGGCGCTTGAAGCGCCCGAAGCGTTGAACAACTACTTGGGCCAGCTGAACCCAGATGAAAAGACCCTGGGCTCAGTGCTTCAAGAGCTACAAGACATTGCAGGGCGATTTGAGCTGCAACCAATTCTTCTCGAGCTCCAGGCTAAATTGGCAGTGTGCCCCGTTCCACCCACCACACCCGCAACCGTACCCGAGGCGCCACCCAAGGACCTTAAGGCAGCACTGGACAAGTTTGCCGAGCTGCACGACATAGGACCCAGGCGGCGAAACCTGCTCATCACCACCAACACCAACCTCAAGCACCTGATGCTGGGTTTAATCGACGCACTGGATGCCGTAGCAGGAGCGGGTACCAACGATACGATTCATCGTGTCAACACGCTGCGGCAAAGCGTTGAATGCTTGGATGTGAGGGCACCGCCTCCGGCCGAGACGTTGCCCAATTCATGGGAGCAGTTGCGCCAGGCTCACAAAAGGCTGAGCTTGTCCGAGCTGAATGGCCTCAAGGAGCTCAGAAACTGGAGAGCAGAGCATAATCCTGAGCATCATGATTGGTATTTGGCGTTTGTGTTGCACGAGTCGCAAGCTCTGGTGCAGCAGCTTCAGGACATGATCGACTGGCAGGCCACAACGCTGTCCGTGCTGACCTCGTGCAAAATATATGCTGATGGAATCTCGCAGAACAGTGCGGATCAAGTCGTATCTATCCACGAAGAAGTGGTCGAGCTGCAGGAGAACATCCAGGCAACCACGGCATTCTTGCCTTTGGCTTCAGATGAGATGCGAGCTGGCCTTGAGGATCGATTGCAAAAGATGAAGGAGCGTCTGGTCATTTTGCAGCAACAACTATCAGATCAAACACAGGTCGACCAGGTGGCGGCATTGGCAGGGCTACTGTATCGTCACTTCCCAGCTCTGCTGGTCTTTTTGCGCCCTGAGCAGAGCGCGCTGGGAGCGCGGCTCCGCACAGTGCTTGGCCCCGACCTTCCGGCCAGTCTTATCTTGGAGGCCATGACCGAAGTGGACCGGGCATTGTCGCTCTCTACCTTGGGACATCTCAACCTTCATTACAACCAAAACCACAAGGTCTACAAGGCCCGCGCCGCGCTACCAAATCACCCCGAGCAAGATTTGGCTGTGAAGGAGTATGCTTTTGCTTGTCAGCAAAAGAAGGATCGGTGCCGGACATTTCTCCGCGAACTTCGCGCCATGCGCAAGCTTGAGCATCCACATATCATTCCTGTCCTCGGGGCTCTTGTGGATGTGAAAGATGGCCAACCGAGTGCTTACCTGGTGCAGCCATGGTGTACGCAAGGGGATCTGCAACAGTGGCTCGGCGAAGCGCGTCAACTGGCTACTTCGGAGGTGATTGCTGGGCTCATGGCACAGCTACGCACGGCTCTGGCTTTTATGCACAGCAAGGGCCTGGTGCACCGGGATGTCAAACTGAGCAACGTCATGTTGGATGGTGACCAGGATCAGCCTGTTGTGCGGCTCGGCGATTTTGACATTGCCAAGGCCGCCGCCGAAACCACGATGTTGCCTTGTACGGCCACAAGCTCGTCGGGCACAGCAGGATATGTGCCACCTGAGGTGCTTTTTGGTGGGGGGCGTGTGGGCGCACGTCCAGCGCAAGATGCCTTTTCCTTTGGCTGTGTTCTCTACAACACCTACATGTACCCACTAACGGTACCGCCTGCAAAAATTTCACCTGCAAACCCATGGGTGAGTGAGGTAGCGGAGCAATGCCACTGGACCATGCCAACAGGAGATGCCGCTTGCAATTTTCCTCATCTAGCGGCTGAGGTCAGTGATGCAGTCTTGGCTAGACCGGCCAAGGCTCAGCTTCGGGAAGCTTGCCTTTTCTCTTCTATGAACGTGCTTTTGTTGTTGTTATTTTTCACATCCATGTTCCGGTGCAGATGTGTGATTCAACAAGCGATTTGTACAAGGAAACGCGAGCCCTGCTCGCAACAGATCCGAAGCAAAGGCCGAGTCTACTCGGCGCCGCGCAGAATGCGCAGCGACCTGGAGGCGTCCAAGTTGGCCCCGCCATTGACGTTTTGCGCAACGCACCTGAGCTCATTTCAGAGGTGCGTTACCAGGTGATGCAGTGCACGTTTTGCCAAGCAGGCTGATTTGAGGTTACTGTGCACCTAGGTGGCCGACCTTTTGAAGCAGCTGAGTACTGACGAGCAAGGGCTACCCAACATCGCCGTGCAGCGGGTAGAGCGCGTGCAAAATCCCGTGTTGTGGGAACGTTACAGTGCAAAGCGGCGGGAGATGTTGCATTGCACCACAAGTCAGGAGCACTATGATGGGCTTTTAACGGCCAAGGTTGATGAGCTCTCAGGCTGTCCCGCCTTGCTTCGTGATACATGCTGCCAAGAACGGCTGCTGTTTCACGGCATCCCCCACGACAAGTTGTTGCGCGACAAGATTGTGCGCCTGGGCCTCGACTATCGCTTTGCCGGCAGCAGCGCGGGCCACCGATTTGGTCTTGGTGTTTACGCAGCCGACCATCCCGGCAAAGTACGGCTTGCAATTGTGACTTGTTTATCCAAAAGCTGCTGCTGCTAACACGATGCATGCCACGTGACTGATAGAGTCATCAATATTCTCAGCCTGAACCCAACGGCGAACACATGCTCATCATCACGCGAGCACTGCTGGGGCATGCCTTTGTTAATTACTCACCTCCTCCTGGAGCGTTGGCCCCTCCACTCTTACCCAATGCGCCCAACAACGAACGGTGCGATGACTTGGAGCTCGAATATCTAGAAGCTCATGCTCCGCGTTTTTCTGTCTCACCCATTCCTTGTTTCTGTAGGTATGACTCGGTCATTGCTACACCGCCTGGCGAAACCCATGAAGTTGTGATTTTCGACAATGCTCAAATATACCCCGAGCTGGTCGTCTACTATAACGTTCAGACTTTTCCGCTTGGGTGACTGTCGTGCAATTGAAATGCCATGAATACGATAGACACGAGCAGCTCTAATCTCCAAGTCATGGTGTGCACAGAGCATGATGGGCTCGCTATGATTATGAGTCATCCTCACAGAGATGATACCAAAATGTCAAAGAAGCTCTTGTTCCAACTTGGAACTGAAGAAGCGGGTTCATGCCTGCCGTCGCAACAACAAACCCAATGTGCATTTGCTCTCTACATTAAATTAGCCCACTTGGCATCATCTTACTCATGTGTTGCCGCTGAGTTTTACAGTCGCACCGATTCCTAAACGGGCTCTTCAGGATCAGGCAGCCACTTACAGACTTGCAATGACATCTGAGTGCTGTCTATAGTGACGGGGCCTTGCACAATTTTTAGAGGCTCACAAAAGTTGGCTTCAATCAGCTATGGGAGGCTGTCGAGGAAACACAAGTGTACAAGGAAAACCTGGAGATTCAGAGCAAAGCATTTGATGCGTGATGTTGCTTGTGGGGGCAGTGTAATAGCTGCGGCACAGCAGCTAAATTATGTATAGCAGTAGCTGGTATGCTAAATGTCGTTACTTGCCCGTTGGGATTTCAGACGTCTGCTTTGCCCTTGCCGATTGCTGGCACATGGACACGAATGGCGTGCACTCCATACTAAAACTCTGCCCTTTACAAGGCCAGGCCTGGAACATGCGGTTCTTTTCATGGACGGAACTCTGTCACGGTTTGTTCTGCACCAAGTTCCGCAGGAGGAGCGAGATGCCTGGCGGTATCGAAAAGGATGCATGGCCCAAAATATCCCTGTGGTATTTGATTGCAAGCTGAGAATTCGGCATTTTATCGCAATGAGCCCCGGTGCCATGACCGACTCTGCGGTACTCAATAGATTCCCAGAGGTGCTATTCAAAATGCCCATGGGCGTTTACTGTATGCACTTTGAACCTTGCTTACCTTTATACACTGTGTCTGCACGCGTTGATCTACCTGTTTGCATATGTCGAGCTAAAACGACGGCTCATCTAGGTCTTGGCGATGCAGGATTCGGGGCCAGTGCCCAGGTTTTAACCCCATATCGCGGCGTTCACTACCACCTACGGTTCGTTTCGTATCATAGTTTGTTGCACCTAGATTGTGCACTCTAGCTCATTTTGAGTCGAGCGGGAAGGACACGTGGGGTGGACCCGGGCCACAAACCAAAGAAGCCGAAGGTCGTTTTCTGCGAATGCTTTACACATGTGAGCGCAGCCGCTGCCCTCAAGGACTCATGGACTTTTGGATGCCAGGAGGTCTACAACATATGATGCATTCTTCGATGTGCGTGCGAGCAGCTGAATGCGGCTTTGGCCTGCATAAGGCAAGCTGGTCATCAGCCGTTGACGAAAGGCCAGGCAAGGCCCGCTTCTGCATTTTGAAGAGTGGCATTGAAGGCACAGTAGATGTTGTTACGGCTGGTCACTGTGAGTTACCTGTACCTCCACAACTTGCGACTGAGGTAGAATCAAGACAAAATGCAAGACATAAAGGCGTCCTTGAATGAGGAAGCCTCGACTTCCTCGGCCAATCATGCATCAAACATGTGTATTCTGACTTTGACGCGAACTTGCCTTCCACTCGGTATAGCCCTGCGGAAATCGAGAGCGTGGCGGGCAATGCTGCGCGAGAGAGTGTTGCCTCGGCTGTTCATCATCAATACCTTGCCAGGCTAAGCAGATACAGCCCTTAACGGAGCCGCGGAACAGGCTGCGCTTGCTTGTACGGACAGAGGCCTGAGCCCAGCTGGAATGTTTGTGCCGAGGGATGGATGAAGTGACGGCATGCGATTGCATTCGATTGCTGTAACGAACATCTGAGAGCTCATTAAGCTGGGGACACGGAGCCGGTGTTTCTTCTCCGTTCGAAGGAGTTTAAGATGAGCCATGACTGTTTTGGGCCACTGCAAGCTGCTCTTGCAGAAAAGGAATGACTCTATTTGAATTTGCTAGCATTTCTTCCAGAAAGGGACGAGCAGGATCTTCGGGGTTACATCGAGCAAGTTGAATTTGCGTTGTAAGGCGGTGGCGCTGCTGTTCCTCAATTTGAATGACCGCCTCACGAACATCTCTGCGAACATATGCGCCGTTTGTGTGAATCAGCGTAAAAATGGCGCAACAGAAGGTAATGGGCACGTCACGAACCTTTGTTGCAGGTACTCTATGATGGCGGCAGCGGCATCTTCCCGTGCTATCATGGCAATCAAGTAGGCGGTGAGACCGCTTATCCGCAGTGGTGTAGGGACACTCGGAATACGGACCTGGGCGATCATGACTGTTGCTGGCCGTGGCCCTGGCTCTGCGCTCACGTCGTCGACGTGCATCCATCGAACTCGTGATATGTTCAACCTGCGCACGCTTGCATGAGGTGGCAACGATATTACATAGCCTGCGCAGCCACTAACCGTGATGGGTTGATTGCTTCGAGCCACTTCATTCATTGTTGGTAGACCTCCAGCTATTTCCCAGAGATCGTTCGTGAGACAATGCAAGCCATGGTCATATCCCGCAAAACGCATGAATGAGCGAGAGCACAGAAGACCCAAACAGGCATTCACTTACCCCAGATAGGATGCAAACGCTCGTATACGCAAAAACTGACGAGCCCACGACCACCCCTGGTCTGCTTGATGAGGGATGAGAGTCGTTTGACTAGATCCTGAATGACTGCTTCCTGACGTGCGGGTACCATGTTGCGTAGACGTTGCTTCATTGCGTTTGGATCCCAGTACGCTTTGTAGTCTGGGAGAAGGGCCAGAAGATTCTCGAGCTCTTTTGCGGGCTTAATGCTTGGTTTTCCTGACCTCAAAATTTGTTGGCAAACGTCTCAACAAAACACGTTTCCCAGGTCCAGGCACAGCAGGCGAAGCGGGGGCGCAGATGAGGGGCAACAAGACAAGACTGGCGGAGCAGAGCACCGTGACAGTCACCAGGTGCATTACCGTCATTGGAGAGCCCCTTCTCGACCAAACGCTCCACGGTCCATTCCAAGAGGTTATCATCTTGTGAGAAGGTTGCCCTGACCGCGCCAACAGGTTGTCATTGATGTGGTACGTAACGCCATGACCGCAAATGCATTGGTTGCGTCTGTCGAGACTTACTGGCCAGATGAGGTAAGGAAGGCATGCACAGGCCGATAATATTTGCTGTATGTGCTGCGCACGTCGCAAAACAATTTTCTAGCCTGGGATTAGAGGATGAATAATCAAGATGAGTGCCTCAACAATTCACGCCCACCCATCTGATGCCCCAACGTCAACCCAGTGAACTTGATCTTGAAGAGTTTGGGCGTTTCAATAGCGTCCCGATACCCAGCAGCGAGTATGTACCGCTTTCTTTGTTGGCGGTGTCCAGTTTGCGTCTTCGTGTCGGTCGTCGCAGTAGCGGCGAAAAAAGAGGGCAAATGCCGAGGGTTTTGTAAACCGACCAAAAGACAATCCGTCAATGCGATGCTGCAATTCATCAAGGTGATCGACAAAGTAATGCATCATGTGGTCCAGATCAAACTCTTGATGTCGGTCGCGCGATAGACGCCTGGTTGGCAGCTTCTGGTTTGACCATCCACGCCCCTGATGGCTGTCGCGCTGGCTGTCGCGCTGGCTGTCGCGCTCGTTGACTGCTAAATCCGTTGGGTCTGGAGACGTCGGCTCATCGTTGTCGTCCTCCGTGTTTTGAGAGTCAGAGGCAGCAATCGGCCTTTGCAGAACAGCGCCTGGCTGGCGTCCAGTACCTCTCGTGAGAGTCTCGTCACGCCTTGTTGTCTCACCAGGCATTTCGACACACGTGGAAGCCGATTCGAGCTCGTGCTCATGAGGCTGGTTAATGGAGCTCGGCGAGGTACGAAGGGCTCGACTCGCCAACACAGTGCAATTTGGAAGAATGCCATGAGTTTTGGAGCCCTGTTTACTGCGCTTCGAGGACACTGGCGGCGGTGCGCCGAGGCCAACACCAGAGTTTGAAGCCGAAAACTCAGGATCCTCCGTCAACCTCTTGCCGCGTCGCATTGTTCGTCTGCCGGTGTTGCTGCTGGGCGCCCGGCGGCCCGATTGGTCACGTCGCTGCATGATCAAGCCTTCAGCCGAGGGCGTAGTAAAATCTCACGCCTCAGCATATTGCTTGACACGACTTGCCCACAAGGGCTCCAACTCACAAGGGGCGTCCCCTTGCCAATTTAAAAAAACCAAAAAGCCACCGCCACTCTTGATGGCAGTCTTAGCTTCAAAGCCGTGCGTTCCCTAACCCAAAACTGGTCTCCAGACGCTCTGGAGCCTGCGGAAGTGCCCCTGCGGAGGGCGTTCAGGCTGCATGACAGGCGCTGGGGGCTTTTTTTTGAACGAGAATTTTTTAAAAAATTTCCCCTTGAGTCCGTTCTCTAGCAATGAGTTAAATAACTACATGTAATTCTATTCTGAGCGTAATAATTCCAAACCATTCGCTGCTATGGCACGCTTCGCCTGCTCCTAGAGACGTCGACCATGGCTGAGATTGAGGCGCTGGTGGACCCCCAATGTCAACCATGCAGGTGCATACGCTGCCTTGCGTTGAAGCAGTGTTTGTCTGAGGGCATGGGGCTGATGCACATGTCAATCTTGTGTGATGGTGGTTCGTATTTTGCTGTAGACGACCATCGCAAGACCATTTTGTTTGGGGTATTGTGGCCTCTTTCAGGCTTGCTCGGCGAGCCCTACGGCTGCAATTGCATCGATAATGGCAATGTCCATGAGCAATATTTTGTGACCTGTAGGTCACAAGCAACATCCAAGTCACACGCAACAACATGACTCTTCTGCCACGCTAACGTACTCATCTGCTTGTATGAGAACCACGCAGGCACCACGCCGCAACTCTGATTCCGTTCCTCTACATCAACCTACTTCTCCCCATCCTGTGCAAAGACCTCCGGCTACCTTGTCCTGCTGCTGCCTTCCCGGTCTTCTACTGCCCGACATGCCCTCCTGGATCGACCGGCACGGTTGATAGAGGAGCGTCAGAGTACATGTATTCCGACTCCGTGCGTTTTTTCTTGTTGATGAAAGCACGCAATTTGTTTAAAGACGCCATCAGAGAGGTTGATGCAGCTTTGATAACATACGAGGTGTAAGTTGTTGAATAACAGATTGAAGTTTGTGTCGGACACCAGGTGGTGTTGGCTTGGAGGTCTGTCTCACAGGCACTGTTCTTCTCATTGCCTGCTTGCGCGGATGCTTTTCCGTCTGGTGAGAGGTGTGCCATGTTTCTCGGCCCTCCGCTTGTTGTTGATGAAGACCAACCGCTGTTCTGCTTTGCTTGAGGTGTGCCACCTCAACTGCCATATTGTGGTTCTGCCACTCATTTACCTGTGCGTTTAGAGTCACAGCCGGTTGGGTTTTCCAGACCAAGCCACCCGCACTCGACGCCTGCCGGCCCCGTCATTGCCGGACTGTCGCTGTCGTCTCGACATTAAAACGTTTCAATTTCGAGTCAGACCGCTCATGCGGGTTGTCTGACTGCTGGTGTGATATCAGCAGAAGCGGATGGTGATAGAGAGACACCGTTACCATGAGTGACGATGGGTGGGAGCTGTGCAGGGCATGTCTTTCATCAGATTCGCAACAGGCGTTGGAGCTGTTCGACAGGTGGGAGGACCAGGAACGTATTGAATCCGCTGTCATTTTCAAACATGAGGTACGCATGCTGTTTGACTTGACATTGTGTGATATTCGCTACATTTTGAAGTCATCGCTTCTGGAGACGATGGTCTAGCCCGTAACACGGTATGCATCGCGTCATCCCATAGTTTGGTAATACACCAGTGCACTATGCCTGCCGGAGCGGCTACGCAGAGGTGGTTGAGGTGCTGTTGACGTACGGCGCTGATGTTGAAGCCAAGGACAAGGTCAGTACCTCCCTCCATCATCTGTTATGTTAATTATTTTTTTATTTTTCGAGCCACCGCATGCTGATGCTGTTCCTGCACGCAATGCTGACGCATCACTTCACAGGATGGCTATACGCCAATGCACAGGGCCTGCACCCACGGCCACGTGGAGGTGGTGAAGACGCTCTTGAACTTTGGAGCTGTTGCTCATGCCAAGAGCAACGTCAGTGCCTCCCCCTTCCTCTCTTTACCCGTATCATGGTTGACTCATAACACATGGTGCTGCCGTCGGTGGTGCATCGTACTACAGCATGGCTTGACACCACTGCACACGGCCTGCAGCAACCGTCACGTCAAGTTGGTGGAGATGCTGTTGAAGCATGGCGTTGATGCTGAAGCCAAGGACAACGTCAGTGCCTTCCTCTTGCCTGCCCCCTATACATGATGCTGTGCCTGTAAGTAACGGTGATGCAACATACCACAGTTTGGCAACACATCACTGCAAAAGGCCTGCAGTAACGGTTATGTGGAGGAGGTGGAGATGCTGTTGAAACATGGCGTTGATGCTGAAGCTGAAAACAACGTCAGTACTTTCCGCTTGCCTCTCCCCTCCCCCGTGATGACACCTGTTGCACATGATGTTGCTGTTCCCATACGTCATGGTGATACATCATCCCATAGAATGGCGATACACCACTGCACTGGGCCTGTTCTCACGGCCATGTACAAGTGGCAATGGCGCTGTTGGATCACGATGTTGATGCTACAGCCAGAAACGTCAGTATCTCTCTTTTCCATGCCCCAAAACCTGTAATGTATGAGGATGCTGTACTTGTTCATAATGGTGCTATATCAACCCACAGTGGCGTGGCGAAACACCACTGCACAATGCCTGCCTCAAGTCTCATGTGGAGGTGGTGGAGATGCTATTGAATCAAGGCGTCGCTGCAACAGTCAAGGACAAGGCCAGTACCTTCTGTCTTTGTGATACACCAACTGTCATACCTGTTCTCACTTTGTGAGGCAAGCTCATGATGACGCTGTGGCTGTCCGTGATGTTGATAAATCATTCCACAGGATGGCTATACACCACTCCACAGGGCCTGCCAACACTATCTCCTGAAGGTGGCGGAGGTGTTGCTGAAGCATGGCGTTGATGCTGATGCCAAGGACGACGTCAGTATCTCTCTCTTGACCACCCTTTTATGATCCACTTGTAGCACATGATGGTCATGCTGTACCCGTCCATAATGGTGATGCATCATGTCACAGGATGGCAATACACCTCTGCACCGAGCTTGCCTGTACGGTGAAATCAAGGTGACGGAGATGCTGTTGGTGCATGGCGTTGACGCTGAAGCCAAGAACAATGTCAGTACCTCCTCCGTTCCCTTGCCCCATTTGATGGTAAAGTTTGAATGAGGTGATGACGCTGTACTTGTACGTGCATCATGTCACAGGATGGCGAAACACCACTGCACCAAGCTTGCCTGTACGGTGAAATAAAGGTGACGGAGATGTTGTTGGAGCACGGCGTTGATGCTGAAGCCAAGGACAACGTCAGTACAGTACCCTTCCCCTACTACATAATGTTCACCTGTAGCACAAGGTGATTCTGTTCCTGTACGTCATGACTGTTGATGCATCATGCCATAGGATGGCTATACATCACTGCACAATGCCTGCATGTATGGTCGTGCGCTGGTGGTGGATATGCTGTTGAAGCACGGCGCTGATGCTACAGCCAAGGGCAAGGTCGGTATCTCTCTCGTATCCTGCCCCCATTTGATGGTAAACCTGTCATAGATGATTCTGTTCCTGGATGTGATGACAATGCATCATATCGCAGAGTGGCGAGACACCACTGCACTGGGCCTGCCTGAACGGCCTGGTAGAGGTGGTGGAGAGGCTGTTGAATAACGGCATAGATGCTGAAGCCAAGGACGACGTCAGTACAGTACCTCCTCCCACTTTTCCCCCTGTGATGATACACCTGTAGCCGTAGCGCATGATGATGATGATGATGCTGTATCTGTCCGTGATGGTGATACATCAACCCACAGGATGAAGATCAACCACTGCACGCTGCCTGCATGACCGGTTGTGTGACGGTGGTGGAGATGCTGTTGAAGCATGGCGTTGATGTTACAGCCAAGGGCAAGGTCAGTCCCTCATTCCCTTACCCCAGCTTATTGTATGCCTTTAACACATAAAAGTATTGAACTTGTACACGCTGGTGCATAATTCCACAGAACGGCGAAACACCACTGCACCATGCCTGCCGTAACGGTCGCGTCAAGGTAGTGAAGAGGCTGTTGAAGCACGGCGTTGATGCTGAAGCCAAGAATAACGTCAGTGCCTCCCTCTCTCCTTCCTCATCCTGCTCCAGCTGTCGTCCCCTTGGGCGGTCTCGTCTACACTGCAGCCCGCCGTGCGCGTCCGTTCCCCCTCTCGATCCCCCCCTTCTTTTATTCTCCGTTTTGAGATTGCAAAATCGTGTTTCTCTGCCTCCCATCCGGCATGATATTGTGACAGCAATCCGGACACCATCCCATCCCTTGCCATCACGCTCGCCTCTGCTTCCTTTGCGCGCTCCGGCGGCTTCCAGTCGCTCTTCTTTCTTTCTTTCTTTCTTTCTCTCTGCCTTGGTCCACCCGATATGACTTTTTGTTTCTCACCCAAACACTTTTTCTCTGACCTTTTATCGATCCGTCCTGCGACTTGCTCGCTCTATCTTCATACCACTCGCCTGCCGAGCGGGTCCTCGGCACTCTTAGCCTTTTTTTTTTTATCGAGACAATGAACGCGTATCGCCAAATTCCCACCTTGCGTCGCAGCGCATCTCACGTGTTCCGATGCTTTTGGCTGTGGACGGGTCCTCAGTCTGGTAAAACTCCCCTTGATTGTGGCCGTCAACGCGGACATGGTGACAAGCTGGATCCCGTGTTTGCTGCCCACGTGGCTTGCCTTGCACAAACATCGACGCCCGTCGCTGCCCCCGCTCCCGCTCCCCCTCCCCCACCGCCACCGCCGCCTGCCAGGCTGCCGTCCCTGCCCAAGCCCACACCTACCCGCGAGGTCAGCCCTCTTCCTCCTCTGCCCCGTTGCTCATCCAACTTCATGGCTTACTCATTTCCTGCAAACCTCCGTTAGACCACGGCCTCTGTTGTGGTGGCAGAGGACACTTGGCTCAAGCCGCTACTACCCGAGCGCACCACCACCCACCTTCTCCCTCATCTTGATGCCTTTCTCACGGGGGCCGTCTCGCACCTTCCCAATCGCGACGCGCTTGCCAGCATGAAAAAGATGATTGATGGGGCGCCGTTGTCTTTTTCTTCAGTGGACTGGGTTGCCTTCAAGGCGGCCGCCACCCAGGCGCTTGATGCGCTCGATCAAGCGTTACAGGCGCCGGAAGCGCTAAACAGTTGTTTGGGCCAGCTGAATCCCAACTCTGACAATCTCGAGTCAGTGCTTCAAGAGCTAGAGAGTGCGCTGGCGACATGCCCCACGCCTGAACCAGCATCGTCACCGAATACACTGCCCACGGATTTGGCAGCGGCTCTAGACAAGATCATCGCCCTCAACAGCGTGGGCCCCGAGCTGCAAGAACTGCTGACCTGTTCCAACACCAAGCTCAAAGGCCGGATTCTGGCAGTCATCGATGCTCTGGACGCCGTGACGGAAGCAAGAACCACCAATACCGACACGATGCATCGCGAGGATACGGTGCGGCGAAGCGCGCAATGCTTGGATAAAAGTGCATTAGTTTCCGCTGAGGTCTTGCCCGAGGCTTGGCAGCAGCTGTGCCAAGCCCACAACCAGCTGAGCCTGTTCGAACAGACTGGCCTGGAACAGCTCATAAGCTGGATGGAAGTGCACGAATATAAGCATCATGATTGGTACCTGGCACTTGTGCTTCACGAGACGCAAGCCCTGGTGCAGCAGCTACACGACGTGATCGACAGGCAGGCCACAACCGCTGTCCGTGCTGACTAGATTGCTCAACAGGAAGGAAAGGCTGACGACTTTGCATCCGCAACTATCGGAGCAAACGCAGGTGGACCTGGTGGCGGCACTGGAGGGGCTACTGTGTCAACGCCTCCCAGCTCCTGGTCTTTTTGCACACGTGCGATTGTGATTCAACGAGCGATTTGTACAAGGGCATGCCCTACTCATGGCTCGGTTTGTTCATATCTGCCGCTGTCCTCTTGGAATTGTATATCGCCCATGCCCTCGCCGAAAGCCCCTATTCTACTTGACTCTTTTCTCTCTCTCCTCTTCTGGTTCTATTTACCCCTTTCATGTGGGTCTCCTTTGGCCGTTTGCTCTCACTGCCCCGAGCCTAATCAACAAGCATGCGCTCCAGGGGAGTTAGGGCAACCGTTTCAGGGAGCAGCCAAGATTCTAAGGTAGGGAGCAAAGGTTATGAGTCCTGTAATGTTTAATTCAGCCCTCTTATCTTTACTTCTTCTTCTTCTTCTTCTTCTTCTTACTTATGTTCCAAGCATGGGTGATGATAAAAGACGTTAACAACGATGTTTATGTAGTTTTGTTAATAAACATAGTGTAAGTTAAAGAAGATTATACTGAAGTTAATGTTGTGGCGTTTCGTTGGAGGATTGCTCGCACTGGCACTTTTTTCTTCTCGTTGGGCGGCACTGTTTGCTTGTGTGCTTGCTGCTCCGTTAAGTGAGGTGTGTGCCGCTGTGCTTGGCCAACGTTTGCCTGTCAGTCAATACCGACGTGCTGCTTCGCTTGAAGTGTGCTACCTCAACGTCCACTTTGTCGATCTCGTTCAAGGGGGCGCTGCCACACAGCAGTGGCACCATCTGCCATCGACATGGGATCTCACTTTTCCTTCCGCACGGCTCATTAACGACGTGTTTAGAGTCACGAGCAGTTTGGTTTTCGAGACCAATCGCAATCTACGGTCAGTTCTTCACAGAGGCTTGGCACCCGCCGTGGGACACACCCGGGCGGGCAGGTGTCTCCCGGCTGCCGCTCTGCCGCCAGCGCATCAAAGTCGAGTCCGACCATTCATTCACATCCCTCCAGGTTGTCAGATATTATTGTATTTGTATTAGAAGGGGGCTTATGATATTGGTGGTGTGATATTGTTACCATGAGTGATGATGGAAAGCAGCTGTTCAGGGCGTGTGATTCATCAGATCCACAAGAGGCGCTGCAGCTGGTGACCAGTTGGAACCACCAACGTATACGAGATGCTGCCCAATTCAAAGATGGTTGGGTACGTATGCTGTTTGGTATATTGTTGTGTGATATTGACTACACTTTGAATATGTCACTGAATGGGTGACGTTATGGTATACCATGGGATGCATGTTTGCATTATGCCACAGGATGACAGGACACCACTGCACTCTGCCTGCGGTAACGGTCATGACAAGGTGGTGGAGATGCTGTTGAAGCACGGTGCTGATGCTGAAGCCACGAACAAAGTCAGTACAGTACCTCTTCCCCCCTTTACCCCCCCTATGATGGATGCTATACCTGTACGTCATGCTGATGCATCGCCCCACAGGATGGCTGGACACCACTACACAAGGCCTGCTGTAACGGTCATGACAAGGTGGTGGAGATGCTGTTGAAGCACGGTGCTGATGCTCAAGCCAAGGACGACGTCAGTACAGTACCTCCCTCTTTGCCCCTTTTGCCCCTCTGGCTGCTGCTCCCGGTCCCGCTGCTCGTCGCCTTTGCTCCCGTCCCTCGCTCCTCTGCCCCCTGCCCACCCAGGCAGCCTTCAGCGACCATTTCTTGATTTTTGCCTTGATCCCCCCGCACCCACCCTCTGATGCTCCCATTGTGGTGCACCTGTGACACTTGACGATGATGCTGTACGTTATGATGATGCATCGTCCCACAGTTTGGCGATACACCACTGCGCTGGGCCTGCATTAACGGTGATGTCAAGGTGGTGGAGATGCTGTTGAAGCACGGTGGTGATACTAAAGCCAAGCACGACGTCAGTACAGTTCCTCCCTCTTTGTCCCCCCTTTGCCCCCTCTGGCTGCTGCTCCCGGTCCCGCTGCTCGTCGCCTTTGCTCCCGTCCCTCGCTCCTCTGCACCCTGCCCACCATTTTCTTTCCCGCTCTCCCTCTTCTTCCCCCGTTTCGCGTCCGCTTTGTGTCCGTGCTACCTGCGACTTGCCTTGTTCTCCGTTGATGTCGTGACTCCAATCTGGGCGGCCCCCCACACCCCACCCCTTGCCATCGCGCCTCTGACTCCCTTGCGCACCCCAAGCAGTCTTTAGTGACCGTTTCTTGATTTTTGCCTTGATCTCCCCTTGCACCCACCCTCTGATGCTCCCATTCTGGTGCACCTGTGACACATGACGATGATGCTGTACGTTATGCTGATGCATCATCCCACAGGATGGCGATACACCACTGCACAATGCCTGCGTTACGGTGATGACAAGGCGGTGGAGATGCTGTTGAAGCACGGTGCTGATGCTAAAGCCAAGACCAACGTTAGTCCAGTACCTCCCTCTTCCCCCCTTTACCCCCCATTATGATGTATTTGTACCACATGATGATGATGATGATGCTGATGATGCTGTACCTGTGCGTTATGCTGATGCATCTTTCCACAGTATGACTTGACACCACTGCACAGGGCCTGCAAATACGGTGATGTCAAGATGGTGGAGATGCTGTTGAAGCACGGTGCTGATGCTGAAGCCAAGTCCAACGTCAGTACAGTACCTCCCTCTTTGTCCCCCCTTTGCCCCCCTATGATGGTGCACCTGTACCACATGATGATTGTGATAATGATGATGTCCTTGTACGTCATGCTGATGCATCATCCCACAGAATGACGATACACCACTGAACATTGCGTGCGGTTACGGCCATGCGGAGATGGCGGCGATGCTATTGAAGAGGGAAGTCAATGCTGAAGCAAAAGACAAGGTCAGTACAGTCATGTATCTCCCCCTTATCCACCATCCACCCCTCGTGATACACCAACTAACGTTATTCCCATTTTTGGAGAGCTAACACATGATGATGCTGCTGCATCTGCATACGATATATACTTTATGGTGGTGCAACAAACAATAGTGGGGCAGTACACCACTGCACGATGCCTGCCTTGAGGGCCATGTGGAGGTTGTGGAGATGCTGTTGAAGCACGGTGTTGATGCTCAAGCCAGGAACAAGGTTCATATCTTCCCCTTCCTCGCCCTGTTCCTGCTGCTCGTCTTTTGGGCCGTTCTACACAGCAGCCCACCCTGCGCGCCCGCCCCACCTCTCGCTCCTGTTTCTTGTTTCGTTCTACGCTATTATTTTTGTTTTGCCCTGCCCCTCGCCTTGTCCCGGTCCATGTTTCCTGCACATTACGCCCACCCGCCTCACTTGTCATTTTCTCCCTCATCCGTCATGGTATCGCTGCTTGAATCCGGGACTCCACCACCCTGTCTCTCGCGCGCTCAAACGTCTCCTTTTCTGATTAGACATCCTGCCACCTGCTTGCTTCACCTGTCAACTGCTCTTCCTTCGAGCGGCTCCTGCACACAACCTCGTCTGTGCTTGAAAAAACAAACGGATTTGGTTGCTCACCTCACATGCTCCGATCTCCCGGATACGGTCGTATTTTCAGAAAAACGAAACGGCCTTTGAAGCTGGATGTCGAAAAGGACATGGCGACAAGCTGGAGCCCGTGTTTGCTGCCCACGAGGCTCGCCTCGCACCTTCCGCCTGGCTGCCGCCCCTGCCCAGTCCCGCACCTACCCTCGAGGTGCGTCCCTCTCCTCCCTCTTCCTCAAACGCGTTTTTCACTCGAAGCCTCATCGCTCATCCGACTTGACCACGGTTTGCTCATTTCCCGCCAACCCCCATTAGACCACAGCCTCTGCTGTGGTGGCAGTGGACACTTGGCTCAAGCCGCTACTACCCGAGCGCACCACCACCCATCTTCTCCCCCATCTTGATGCCTTTATCACGGGGGCCATCTCGCACTTTCCCAAGCGTGACGCACTTGCCAGCATGAAGCAGACGATTGATGGGGCGCCGTTGTGTTTTTCTTCAGTGGACTGGGCGACCTTCAAGACGACCACCACCCAGGCGCTCGATGCGCTTGATCAAGCAGTGCAGGCGCCCAAAGCGCTGAACAGTTGCCTGGGCCAGCTGAATCCCAACTCTGACAATCTAGAATCGGTGCTTCAAGAGCTGCATGCGCTCACAACTCAGTTTGAGCTGCAGCCGGTGCTTCAAGAGCTACAGAGTGCGCTGGCGGCATGCCCCGTGCCGCCTACGGCACCAGCATCCTCACCGGATACACTGCCCACGGATCTGGCAGCGGCTTTGGACAAGGTCAACGCCCTGAATAGCGTGGGTCCCGAGCTGCAAGAACTGCTCACCAGTTCCAACACCAAGCTCAAAGGCCGTATTCTGGCATTTATCGATGCTCTAGACGTGGTGGCAAGAGCGGGAACCACCGACACCATCCATCGCGTGGCCACGTTGCGACAGTGTGCGCAGTGCCAAGAGGTTGACGCAGCACCACCGGTCGCGGCCTTGCCCGAGGCCTGGGATCAGCTTGTTCAGGCACACAACGAGCTCAGCCTGTCCACGCTCAACGGCCTGAAACAAGTAGCTCAGTGGCAAGCACCTCCCGACTACGAACATCAAGCCTGGTATCTGACGTTTGTTCATCAAGAGGTACAAGCTCTGGTGCAGCAGCTACAGGACATGATTGACTGGCAGGCCACGACGCTTTCGGTGTTGACCTCGTGCATGAGGTTGGCTGATGAGCTGGCCCAGGGCCACGCTGACGAGGTCACAGCGACACATGATGAACTAGACAAGCTGCATGAACAAATACAGGCTGCCAATGCGTTCTTGAGCGTTGCGCCGCAGGAGATGCGCCCCGGTCTTGAGCAAGGTCTAACAAAATTTGAAAAACGCCGTGCTGTCTTGCAAAAGCAGCTTTCGGGCCAATCGCGCGTGGATCACGTTGTGGAGCTGGCAGAGCTGCTGCATCAACACTTTCCAGCCCTGCTGGTACTTTTGCATCCCGAGCAGAGCATGCTAGGTGCCCGCCTCTGCAGCGTGCTTGGCCCCGATCTTCCGGCCACCCTGATTTTGGAGGCCATGACCGAGGTGGGCCGAGACTTGACCCTCTCTAGTTTGGGCCCGCTTGAGCTGCACTACAACCAAAACCACAAAGTCTACAAAGCCCATGCCGCGCTGCCTGGTTGCCCCGAGCAAGACTTGGCCGTCAAGGAGTACGCCTTTGTTCGGAAGCACCAGCAGGACCAGTGTCGCACCTTTCTTCGTGAACTTCGCGCCATGCGCCAGCTTGAGCATCCGCACATTGTTCCGGTTCTGCATGCACTGGTTGAACTGCACAGTGGCCACCCGAGTGCGTTCTTGGTGCAGCCGTGGTGTGCACAAGGTGACCTGCAGCAGTGGCTTGGCAGGGCTCGGCAGCTGGCCACCTCAAGCATTGTTGCTGGGCTCATGGCTCAGCTACGCACGGCTTTGGCTTTTATGCACAGCAAGGGCCTGGTGCACCGAGATGTGAAGCTGAGCAACGTCATGTTGGACGGCTCGGAGGATGAGCCTGTTGTGCGCCTGGGCGATTTTGACATTACCAAGGCTGCAGTGGAAGTCACGATGTTGCCGTGCACCGCCACCGCATCAGCTGGAACGGCAGGCTATATTGCACCCGAAGTGTTGTTCGGCAACGGGCGCGTCGGCGCGCGCCCAGCACAAGATGCCTTTGCTTTTGGTTGCGTTCTTTACAACACGTACATGTTTCCGCAGACGGTGCCTCCCGCTCATCCGCGTGCGGAGGATGTCATCGCTCAGTGCGATTGGGATTTGCAAGCTGATGGTACCGTCCTCAGCTTTCCGCACCTGGCCGCCCAGGTAGTTGCGACCTGGTCCTGTTGCATCATTATGCACCTTTCTCAGGCACTGACTGGTTCATGTTCCTCTTGTAGATGTGCGATCCCAAGAGCAATCTCCACAAGGAAACGCGGGCATTCCTTTCCACAGATCCAAAACTGCGCCCAAGTCTGCTCAGTGCAGTTCAAATCGCCGCCCAGCAGCCAACAGCTGCCACTCACGTCGGGCCTGCGGTTGCAGTCTTGCGCGACGCGCCCGAGCTCGTGTCTGAGGTTCGTTGACGCTCCTGTGTCCTTTATACAAAATTCCAGAAGCCTATATGTAAATCACACACCGACCTGGTTATTAGGTAGCAGAGCTTTTGAAGCAGCTTACTGCTGACGGGCGTGGCCCAAAACGCATGACTGTGCAGCGCGTGGAGCGTGTGCAAAATGCCGTGCTGTGGGAGCGCTACAGCAGGAAGAGACGCGAGATGGTGCAGCGCACTCTAGATGACGAGCACTTTGCTCGCCTCTGTACGGTGACCGTCGATGCACTGCCGGGTCAGCCGGCCTTGCTCCGGGAGTCGCTGTGCCAGGAGCGCTTGTTATTTCATGGAATTCCTTACGACGACTCGCAGCGTGACAAGATTGTGCGCCTGGGCCTGGACTATCGCTTTGCCGGGAACGGGGCTGGTACACGGTTTGGACTGGGCGTCTACCACGCCGACCATCCGGGCAAGGTGCGAGCATTTCCGCTGCTAGTGGCGTGACCACTGATTTCCAAAATTCACCATGTTTTGGCATGTTGCACAGAGCCACCAGTATGCCAGGCCTGGACCCGACGGCGAGCGCATGTTGATTATTACACGGACTCTCCTGGGTCGCGCCTTTGTTCATCAAGCCCCCAGCTGTGGTGCGCTGGCCCCGCCGCTCTTGCCCGATGCGCCCAATAACGAACGGTACGAGGTCACGGGCCTTTGTACCATGGCTACCACAGCCGAGCCGGCACTCCCACCTGTCTGACTGTTTGATATTTTACATTAGGTATGACTCGGTCATTGCCACACCGTCTGGGCAGTTTCACGAGGTGGTTGTGTTTGACAATGACCAAATCTATCCCGAGCTGGTGGTCTACTACACGGCTGACTAGATCTCACGGTGAACGATTCCGACTGCAGCGAGATTTGGTGCTGAAATCTTCTGCTCTGCTTGCGTGACTTGCATCGCAGAGCTTTGACTCTATGGGCACGACCAGCAGCTGTGTTTTAATCATTTTGTCGCTGTGCTTGCAAGTCAAATGCATAAAATTGATTTTGGTGCATCAACTCGGCTCCAGATTTCAAAGCCTAAGGAGGGACAGCGTTTCTGCGCATGTGATGCAGGGGACACGTACGGGGTCATTGCGGTTACTGCATGTGGCGTTTTGCTTTGAGACCACAATTCATTTTCTGGCGAGACGGCCAATGTCAAAGTTCGTGCCCGCAGAGTTTTGCCGGGGCTATGTAGTCAACTCCACACCCGAATGAACGATCCCGCGCAGTGCCCAGGCCAGGATGCCAGGCGTTGTGTGCGTGCCCCTGTCTGGTGTAGCCCACACACTGCAAGGCAAAGTCAACGTTTCATTCCCTTTCCGTGTTGTAATGGATGCATGCTTGCAGGTTTCGAACGGGAGGACACCCTCACGAACCCGCAGCCGTTGATGAAGATGGCCCGTGCCCCACTGTCTCTTCTTGCCAACTCCTTCTTAGCTCTCAGGCAGATCACGAGTCAAGGGGTGACCACCCGTAGCCGATGAGCGGACACAAACTGACAGTCCCACGCGTCTTTTTTTTTTTTTTCTTGATTGATGAGCTCATTGTGGACGGAAGCCTGCTGTAGCGATCAAGGGCCGCCACCGGCAGCTCTGACTGGCCGTTGCTTGTCAAGCCGTTGCCAGCTTCCTGGTTTTGGAACCGAACTAATGTGTGAACCATCACGCTGGATGCATTTTGAATAGGCTACAACCACCACCACCACCACCACGGCGCCCGCGGTCATGGGACACCCACCTCTGTGTTCCCTTCAGGGCCGATCGTCGAAAGGGCCTTACTCCTGGTTGCCAGAGACTGCTGGTCGCCGTCGACACCAAACCGGGTGTCCCAATTCTTCCTATCGCGCCACTTTGCCTGCTGGAACTGCGCCACTTTTAAGAGGATTGATGTCCCAGAGCATGCCGCCCAGGTATCCTCTGCACAGCAGTTGCAAATACAGAATGCGACTGGGACCAACGACCGCACCTGCGTTCGACTGCGCGACAGCCTGTCACAGGTCATCACAGTTTGACGCCATCTCGTCCCCGCCGACGTCGAAAGGGACGACATGGCTCCTTTCTGATTACCAACCATCACCGACACCTTCCGCCTCTTGCGCCCTCCCCTCTTGCCATTGAGCTGCCCACGAGCTGCCCTCTTGCCTGCTTTCCATCTTGCTACCCTTGATCACCCATCCACTCGCAAGCACCGCGACTCGCGATGGCCTACCAGAATGGAAAGGGGTCGTCCTGTCATCTTTCCAACGTGGCCGTTTGGCCGCTCCACCCCGGCTACCACTTGCGCCATGCACTTGCACGCGTGCACTGATATCCCCACCCAGCAACCGCCAGCCGACCGTGGTTCAAGCCGCAGTTGCACACCTGGGCGAAACGTCCTCCCCACCATTGGACCCAGTCCTTCACCAGTACGGCCACTTGCTCATCCACGGCCTGACTCGTTGCGGTGACGGAGTTTGACTCCTCGTGGGCCTCCAGGACACTCCCTGTCGACAATAAAAAAAAGTTGCACCTTCGCGACGTCCCATAGCGCTCGCCTCCCCATTTCCCCACCGCACCAGCACGCTGCTGCCTGCTGTCGACTGCATTCGCAGTTCCCACCCCTGACACTTGGGCCTCCTCGCTTCACCCGTCATCACCAACTTGCTCCTTGGTGTTCATCGTCTTTGATCCAACTGCCGGCTGCTCGACCTGCCTTGCAGACGCCGGTACTCATAGGCCAACCACGAGTCACGACAGCGACCCGCCTCCACTGCACCCACCTCCTGAGCGTTCATCGCCTCCACCTTGCTTGGACAACCTGCAGCCCCTCCCTTGGTCCAGCCTCGGCTTTCCCGTGCCGCTGGGTGGAAGATGGCTCAAGGTTGACACGGATGTCTGTGCTAGCTGCTGTTGCTACCAAGCATCTGCAGAGTGTTGCACAGATATTGAAAAGCAGTCCCGAGCCGGGCCACCATCATTGTCGCATGCGGTCCAATTCGCGTTATCACGGCTCCGTACAGGTTCCGAACACCCATCCCGGCCGCCCTCTGCCCCACCTTGGTTCGCCCACGCACCGCTTTTCTCCTCGCCCGGCCTGCACCGGCCAAAGACCATTTCGCCCCCTTCCTAACCGGGTGCCCATCGTCTTGGCCGCCAACAGGCTGCTTTCGTCCCATCCCGCTCACTTTTCCAGTTTAGTAACGTTGCCAAGCCGTCGAGGCAATCGTACTATTCCGCCGCCGCCGCCGCCCAGATCACTAGCAAGGAGAAAAAATGTGCCTGGTGCCTTGTGACGAGGCCTCTTGCTGAACAACCGAGGCATTCCTGCTGACCGCGCACGACCAGCCAGCCGAAGAGAAGGGGTACAGCGTGCTGCCGTCAGTGGCGCACAGGTACTTTACAGCGCTCGGACAGGTCGGCGCTTCTGCCGCCTCATCCAATCATGAGCGCTCCCACAACGGTCGCTGGAGCCTTGCTGCTGTTTGACATTCTACAGCAAGTGCCCGGTGATCGCTACTCAAGTCCCAGCGAGGTCACCAAGTGGCTTCTGGCGGTATCCCAGCCTTGGAGTGACCACGCCCTCGCTGTCTTCGTAGCCCACTTGTCCCAACGCCACCAGCCCCACCCTTGGTTCGTCCCGCTTATTGCCAATCGGCATGAACTCCCCTCTCACTTCATGCTTTATTTGTTTTGCTTTCCGGACTCTGCATGCCTGCCAACTTTCCGAGGCCAGGACTCACTCGGCTTGCTGTGCGTGCACGCGGGGGGCATGGGGTCCTTAGGAATAAGAACACCGCTTTGCAGGCCCTTTTGCTCCGCCTCCCGAGTGAGGACTCGGCTGCTTCAGCAGCTGCAATTTTTCAAGCTGCCACCCTCTCTCCTCCACCCCAGGACCGCCCTAAATCTTTGCGCTCCTCCGATTCACCGCCCTCCATCGCCCACCTCGTCTTTCCGGCCACCAGCGAGCAGCAGGCTTTACCGGATAAAGACATGGTCGATGGTGCAAGGCTGGGCTTGAGTGCCGCCGGCGTAACGCCCACGTCGCCGTGCCCTCAATCCAAACCTGCACTCCAGGCGCACCAAGCACCCAGCGCGCTGGTACCGGAGCGGCACGTGGGCATTCTACTCAATGCGCTCAAGTATCTGGAGCCTGGTAGCGATGCCCTCAACCTGATTGATGCTTATCTGGGTGCGCTGTTTGATCGACACCCTCCCGACTACGTGCTTCAAGCGCTGGTGCATGTGGCCCGCACTTTTCCAGAGCGCCACCTCCTGCAGGTCCTTGAAGTTTTGGTCTGCTATCCCCAGCAAGTTCACCTGCTGCGGCCCATGCTGCGTCGAGCCCAAGCGCTGCACAGCCTGACCGCATGCATTGCCACCATTCTTTCGATGGCTCCTCTCACCACCTACCGCATTCTTCTGGACGTGAGCTGTCAGTGCCACCGCGATCCACCGGGTGCGTGGGTGTATCGCCGCCCCATCCCCTCCAACAGCCTCGACTGCCACGGCGCCCCCCGGTGCCAACAACGCTTGACCCATCTCATGGCCGCCCTGCAGCGAGCGCATGCCGCTCCCGCCGACCCCTTTAATCTCCCATTGGTCATGAGCACACCGTGCTCCAGTTGTCCCAGTGATGCCGCTCTCGAATTGGAGTAAATGTGCTTGCGTCTGTTTGATGATAACTTTTTGTGGCGTCGAGACACCAGCTGCGCTGCGTCGGCTCTGCCCAAAATTTGAAGCTTCCAAGCCCCATCGATTGTTGTTTTGTTTCGAGCCAAGAAGTGATTGCCCGTTTGTGTCTGTCTCTTGTGTGTGTATTTCCAGTGTGGCCCATCCCGAGTTGTGCCGCCTGCCTTTCATCCCGGTTCTTTGATTGACAGCCCTGTTCTTGGCGAGCATCGAGTTCTGGCTTTCGCTTTTATCAGTCCTACTCCTTTCTTCCTTGGTGTGCTCAAGTTTTCAAAAGCCAAAGCCCTGTCTTCACTCGTCTGAAAACGCGCTTTCCTAATTCGAGATCATAATGCAAATCATGTTCGCTCCTGTATGAATCTGCCCTCGTTACTTTTGGCTGCGGTGCCGGAGGGCTGCTTGCCGATTGCCGCGATGAGATTTTGATTGAGTTTGAATACAGAGACCGCGAGCCGAGGGAGAAGCAAACAGGGTGTGGCGGACGACTGCACACACGTTGGCAGGGCACAGGCTACAACATGCAAAGAGGCACACGTGGACAGCAAGGTACTCTGTCCGGCCTAGGGCGAACCTCATGCTCGCCAAAAGGCTAACCGAATCTAGTTCCGAGTCTGGGGCGTGGTGCTGGCTCTGGCGAGGTGCCAGATTAGGACATGGAAACATCAATGTCCAAGCAGCTGTCCACGCCCAGCTGCTTGTGCACGCGCATGAGGCCCTTGAAGTACTTGACCGTCTTGACTTTGAGCTCCATGGTGGCATCCTGGCGACATTGAGTCCCAAGACGAGAACACCCAGAGGCAAGCGCAGTCCAGCGATGAGCATGCACGGGTCAAGGGATAAGCATTCGCTCGAACCAGGCAGACACACCTCGTCGCACACCACGACAGCGTTGGGATGATTTTGGAGCGCGGAGCAGGTCCACATGTGGTTCACACCCTCCTCAATCGCCTTGTGCAGGGCAAAGGATTTGTGGACGCCCGTTACCAAGAGGCACACCTCGCGCGCATCCTGCCAGACAGAAAATAAGAACCGAGACCAGAAAACATTGAGCACACACGGGAAACTTGCGAGCCGGTGCAAAGCAGACAAGAGCTCTTCTCAGACAGACAGAGCCTACTACGAATGAGGTCGAGGCGTACCATGACGGTGCCCACACCCACGGTCAGGGCCATGTGGGGAACCTTGGTGATATCGTTATCGAAGAAACGGGCTGCGGCAACGAACACACGGCGTGATTAGGTGGTTCTGGCACGAGGACTCTGGGATGAGGGCCGATGTACGCACCATTGGCTACGATGGTATCATATGCCAAGGTTTTGATGCGGGTGCGGCTGGCGAGCGACGACCCTGGGAGAGAGGGGGCAGGTGGAGGCAAAGGTTGAGTGATGAGATGCACAGGCTGTGATGCAAGGCGGAGAACAAGAGGGCGGCCCAGGGCTCGGGAGATCAAATGGGCTGAGCGCAACGTACCGGGTTCGTTGAACGCAATGTGGCCGTCGGGGCCAATGCCTAGTGGTCGAGGCATCGCGACAACCAAAGTGCGAGGGTAAGGGGCACGGATGAGAGGGGAACGAGTCTTGAGGCAGGTGTTTTGAACACGATGGGTTTTTGAAATACCGGCAAGAAAGAGTTCAATGCCTCCAACGGCATGGATTTTGGCTTCAAAGGCAGCGCATTCGGCCTTTAGGTCATCGGCGTTGCCGTTGAGAATGTGGGCATTTTCAGGCTTGATATCCACGTGCTTGAAAAAGTTGGTCCACATGAAGCTGTGGTATGACTCGGGGTGGTCGCGGGGCAAGCCCACATACCTATAGCAAAAACGTGGTCAGTTGGCATGGTACAGGCAAACTGCATTTGACAGCTGAACCAAGTCAAGGGGGCGGAGGGGGCAAGAAAGCAAGCGGTGACGTACTCATCCATGTTGAACGTGATGACATGCTGAGCAGTACCGACCAAAGGGGCGCAGCGGGTGTTGTCGTGTCAGTGGGCGCCGAGCAACGGGTCGTGCACGTGCAGGAAGAGCCGGCCATGCAGCAACGGCAGAGCGCGAGGGCAGGAGGGGCGCGTACCTCGAAGGAGACCTTTTTATCTTGATAGAGCTTGATGAGTTCCCGATAAGTGGGCAATGGGGTACTGCCTGTCGGGAAAAAAAAAAAAAAAAAAAAAAAGCAATGGAGTACCGGTCGAGCAAGGCCAACGGTTGCGAAGGACGGATGAGCGTTGTCTCTGGTTGGGACAGGGGTAATATCGGATGTGCTAGGAACCAAGGGTTGACGTACCGGTGGGCAAACCCAAAACAAAGGGCTTGTCGGCAGTTGGGCCAAAGTCGTTGATGCGCCGGACAATGTAGTTGGCCGTCCAGCAACCGACCTGGTCCTTGTTCTCGTAAATGTAGAGACGCATGTTGATGGAATACAGCCTGAGAGGGAGAGAGCAGGAGAGAGCGGGGAAGAGGGAGGCAGGAGCAGGAAAGATGGCGTGAGAAAGAACCGTAAGACCACGGCATTGAAGCCACCTCGCACCGAGCGAGCGAGCTACAAGACAGGAACCACCGAAGAGCAACCGCGAGCGGGGCGGGCGAGCAGCGCAGCTGGAGGTGTCAGGTTCTTCACACACACACACACACACAGACGCCACTCTATCCATGTGTCAAAAAATCATCAACATCAAGACCCCCGCCCCCAGGCTCTCGCCAGCACATAGAAGCGCGACCAGACGGCCATCCCGCTCGTCCAGTGTGGACCGCCATCCATGTGCCCCGCTGCCCTTTTTTTAATTTTTTATTCTATTTTTGCTTCCTCCTCTCTCTCTCTCTCTCTCTCTCTCTCTCTCTCTCTCTCTCTCTCTCTCTCTCTTACCTTTTTGCCTCGGTCAGCCGTTGAGAATAGAGGGTGAAAATGCTTCATTTTAGAGAGACACGGGAGACACACACACACTGTACATTGCGTCTTGCGAAACGAGAGCATGTCGCAATCTCTCCTTCACACACTAACACACACACACACGCTCTCTCTCTCTTTCTGTGTCGCCGTGCCTTCTGCTCCCTTGCAATTCAGCTCGACTCCCGTGTCTCTGCGTGTCTCTCAGCACGGGATTAGGGGTCGGGGCTCAGGCAAGGATCGCGGTCGATTTGATTGGTCGCAAGAGTCTGGGAATGAAAAAGCAAGCTAAGAAAGGAAAGAGAAAAGATGGCACAAACACACAGCAAGCGGAGGCGCACTGAAACTAAGCCTCAAAGCCGCCCGTTGGAGCCAAGGAAAAAAAAAAAAAAGCAAGACTACTTTTTGTTGATGTAGGTGTGGACGTAGTCGCGGATAATGTCCTTGAGGCCGACGTCCATGGGGAGGCCGAGTTTCTCGGCTTTGCTGCAGTCAACGTGGGGGCAGACGTTGATTTCCTTGACGGTGGTGGTACCGCCGGCGGCCTCGACCTGCTTGATGGTGCCAATCTTGATGCCTTCCTCCTGGGCGACGGCCTGTGCGGCTTCCCAGATCATGGCCAGGGTAAAGCTTTTGGCGGGCAGCTGAACGACGCGGTTGTGGCCCATGGCTTCCCCATCCACCTTGCTAGCCAGGTGAATGAGGCCGGCCACGTTGTTGTTCAGAGCCGAGCAGGGATAAGGCACCTATAAAGAGGGCAGGGGATGGGGACACGAGAGCGTCAGGGATGAGCAGAAGGGATCAGCACGAGGGGCGGGCTGAGCGAACCACATCAAGGCGCGCCAATGGCGGTGGGCCAAACGTACGTCCATGGGCAGGGGGACCTCGTAGTCTTTGCCTTCCAGGGTCTGGGTGAAAATGCCCGTGTAAGGGTAGGAGATGGAGTTGGACCAGCCGGGGCGGCCAATGACGGCGGAGAGGCGACCAACGCGGCCATCGATAAAGCCCTTGCGGGTGTAATCGCAGAGGAGGAGCTCAACGCAGGCCTTTTGGCAGCCGTAGGAGACGGGGGAGAGACGGAAAGACTCCTCATGCACGGGGTGGGACTTGTTGTAGTCGTTGAAGCAGGTGACGTAGTCAGTGCTGACGTAGACGTAGATTTGAGGGCGACCGAGGGTAGCGGTCAAGCCACGCACGGCCTCCATGACGTTGATGCTGCCAAAGAGGTTGATCTTCATGCCCAGGTCAAAGTTCTCCTCGGCGTAGCCCGAGAGGAGGGCGGCGAGGTGGATCGTGGTGACATGGGCATGGCCTTCGGGATCAAGCAGCTTGACCATGGTCTCCTTGTCGGTCAGATCGCCCAGCACCACGCTCGTCCGGGGATCGTCGCGCACGGCCTGGCTCACCGCGGCGGGATCCTTGACATCGAAAAGCACAATCTTGCCCAGCTTGGCCGTCTCCGTGGGGCTCACGTGCATTTCCTCGAGCTTGATCAGCTGCTCGCACAGCCGAGCGCCCACCAGGCCGCCCGCACCCAAAATAACCAGCTTGATCGACATGATGTCGTGTCGCGTCACAGAAACGTGAAAGAAGAGCTGCCAATGAAAGATGAGCGCGCAGGTGTGTCGAGGGGAGAAAGATCGCCGCTGTCTTCCAGTCCTACGCCAGTGGTTTGATCAAACGTTGAAATCGGGCAATGAGTGAGCTGCCGAGGGCGCGAGTGAACAAGACGAGTCGCGGTGATGCTTTCACGTGCCCACTGGCGTGCCCGGCGATCCATGAAAAAGTGGAGACAGCAAAAAGACAAAGAGCAAAAAGCAAAAAAAAAAAAAGCAGATCTTGTCTACCGTTCCCTGCCATCAGATCGCGCCCTGGATCCAGAAAGACACGACCCCAACGAGGGGCCCCGAACAGCAGCAGCAGCAGCAGCAGCAGCAGCAGCAGCAGCAGCAGCAGCAGCAGCAGCAGCAGCAGCAGCAGCAGCAGCAGCAGCAGCAGCAGCGCCCGCCCGTTCACTGGACTTACACACACACGAAATATCAAAATGAGCGAGGTATAATAATAATTAGTAATGTAAGAGATGGAGAATGGTCAAGGCAAAGTTTGAGAGATAGGGAGGTTGCGGGTGAAGAGGGACAGAGATAGGGCATGAGAGAGCGAGAGAAATAGACGAAAATAAAGGGTGATAGAGACAAAAGCAGAGACGGAGGTGGAGAGCTTGATGAAGCCAGAGACGGAGACAGGGACAGACACAGATGCAGAGGCAGGGACAGAGACAAGAGCAACAAAAGGGTGACACACACACACACACAAAAGACCCAAACAAAAACATCTGCTGACATCTTAAAAATTCTGACAATTGCTGTCAAGCGCCCGCTGCTTACATGTGCTGCAGCAAGTTATTCCCTATTTGTCCCCCGGGGGATTCAGGGTTCAAACCTGAAGCATCTTCGAGCAACTCAAGTCAATCGCAACGACAACCTGTATAACCCAAAGGGAGGAGAAAAAAAAGCTCATCTTTGCTGACTCTGGTTTGCGTCACTCTCTCTCTCTCAGTGTCGGCCTTTGTGTGACAAGCGCTACGTCACACTTGTGCAGTGGCTGTTAAGGGCCAAGCCCCGTCAGCGGCCCACACTTGTGCAGCACCCGTCAACAGGGCAGAGAACGTTACAGCCAGTGTCATTCCATCAGAGAGTCGTAGTTTCACCCAAGATACTACAAAGAAAATACCAAGGCGTTTCAGAGATATGCCCCAACCACTGTCATCCATCAGAGATAGCCACCCCTACACCCTCAAGCCACATCAGTGTGTGAGTGTGTGTGTGGTGGGCGTTTGTTCTCTCACTTTCGCCCCCGTGCGTGGTAAGTGATTCCTTCCTTCTCTCTCTTAAGAGTCGCTCGTGCCTCTGAACTTGGCTTGTGATGCCCTTTGGGGTAAGTTGGGCTGGGTTGGACGCGCTCTCTGCCGCTGCCATTCATGGGCAAGGGGTAGTCAAAAGGGCAGCCAGGCCTCTCCCTCCCCGCTTACTGCTGCTGATGCACATTGGCACACCCACACGGACACAAACCGAGAGACAAGAGAGACACACATAGCGCGAAGACAAAGCCAGAAACAGGAGACTCAGAGAGAGAGAGAGAGCAGAGAGAGAGAGAGAGAGAGAGAGAGAGAGAGAGAGAGAGAGAGCAGAGAGCACACACACAGAGATGTAGCTTGTGCTTCAGCTTCTCCTGCTCTTCCTCCAAGATCCCCCTTTGCCGCTGTGTGCCGTGTGAGCTGTGCCTGCTACCCCCCTTTCGCCCCTGCCCCTGCCCCTGCCTCGGCTTCTTTCTCTCTCTCCCTGCCCCTTCTCTCTCTCTCTCTGCCTCTCTCTCTGTGCCTCTCTCTGTCTCTCTCTGCCCTTCTGCCTCTTTCTGTGCTTCTGCTTGTCCTTCTGCCCTTCTCTCTCTCTCCTGTTGCCTCTCTCTTCTTCCTCTGAGCGGGGGAGTTCTGTGGAGTTTGGGGCCTTGCGGGCTCTCCCTCTCTCTCACACTCACTCACTCTCTCTCTCTCTTTTTCTCTCTCTGTTTCTCTCTCTCTCTCTGTGTTTGGCAATGTTCTGTTGGGCAGCCTGCTCGGGTTGTTGTTGCTGCTGTTCTTTTTGGTTGTTGCCTGCTTGTACACCAATGCATGGGGTCCGTCTTCCTTCCACTCGACAGATGGCTTGAGATCATTCCCTGGTTCCTGTTTTGTGCCGCAAGGACCACCTCGCAACGCACTCACTCGGTCCTTGTTTCGTGTTTCCTTGCTGGTGAATAGACGATCGTTTTCTTCTCAGAGACGCAGGGCCAGAAAGCTTCCTCCCCTTGACTTGAGCTTCTGGGGAGACGGTTCCTTTCTCCTCTTTTCCATCATATCAAGCTCCCCTCTTTTTTTTTTCGAATCGATTGATCTGCCCTCTAGCTGCTTCGGCAGAGCCAAGACCGAGAGCCCACGCTTGGGTTGGGCACGGCCCGCGTGCATCCTCCATCATGGCTCGCCTTGGTCTCCTCCTCGCCGCCACGCTCTTGGTGGTGGCTGGCACCAACGCCGAGGTCCTCAACTCTGTCCAAGGTTCGCTTTTTGACAATGCTTGTCTACTTGCTCCGTACCTTGCGTCTCCCTATTGTGTGGGGCATCGTTCCCGAGTCGTCGGATTGGGAACTTGCTTCTTCTCTTGCACCTTGGCCAAACCACCCACGAATTTTTCGACGTCGACCTCACTCACCACCGTTTGCCTTGCTTTTCACTCCCCCCTCCCGCACCATTGACTTCAGAGATGATTGAACCTCCTTTCAATCCTCCCGCTCGCCGTTCCGAGATTAGCCTGGTTGTTGACCCCGACGATTTTATCCCCGATGATCAATGGCCCGAGACAGATGGCCTCGATGAATCGAGCCACCGCCAACGTCGCGACACCTATGGCTTGGGTGATACCATTCCAGCCAACACAACGGCTGTCGATGTGGTGGGCGGCTTGCGTGATTTTTTTCGCCCCGGCAGCAACGAGTTTGACGCCCTCCTCGTCGACGCCGAAGCCGGTCAGAGCACCATTCATTTTGCCGACGAGAACGTTGCCCAGGGAAGCTACCCTCACCTGATGAGCGCCAACCTTAAGGCCGTTCTCGACCGCATGGCTGCCCACGAAGCATATCAAACCCTTCTCGACGCTGGCATCAAGTTTCATGTCTCAAAGGCTTACGAAGCCCCTCCGCTCGACGCGCCCACCAATTCCGAAAACCTCCATTACGAGGGTCGCACCCTTGACCTCAAGTTCTGGCGCAACAACCAAGTCGGGATGTATCCCAGCCTGATAGACACGGTCATGCAATTGGCCTGGATCTCAGGTGCCGATTTTGTGCGCAACGGTGATGCCCGCATCGAGCTGGCCGTGGTTCCCAACAGCTGTGGCGCCGTCCTCGACGTTGTCTTTGCCCTCGATGGCAGTGCCAGTCTGGATGGCTCCTACCAGCAAAGCGGTGGCCACGTTGATCTCTGGGACAAGCAAATTCAGTTTGTCAAGGATGTCACCAGCTACTTTAGCGTGAGCTCTGAAGAAACCCGCGTTGGCGTCATGTCCTTTCATGGACCCCTCCTCTCCCACTACTCGTACGTCGAGGGCATCCCTGACTGCCCTCAACGCAGTATTTGGACTTTTGAGGGTTCCCACTGCGTCTGCTACCCAGACATTGGCTGCACTGGCCCAGACTCAACCTGCCTTGAAGTTGATTTTGCCATCACCCCCAACGGCTGCGAGAATCGCTCCGCCGGCGATTATCAACAGGGCAAGTGTGAGATTCGCCACGCCTTTCCCATCAACTGCGATAGCTGTGAGTGCGTTGGTGGCCCCATCATCTACCCCAACGCCTCCTGGACCCTCTACCAGGACCTGATCGAGACCACCGATCAGTATGCTCTCAACGACCTGCTGGACAACGTCGAGTTTCCCGCCGGTGCCACTCACCTCTCGTGGGGTCTCGACTTTATCGACCGCGAAATGTTCCGTCTCGCCGCCGGCATGCGTTCCTCCAACAACAGTATCCCGCGTGTTCTCATCGTCCTCACCGACGGTCGCTCCAACCCCGGCTTTGAACCCGACGAGTATTCCACCGCGCTCAAGGACAAGGGCATTGAAATTTATGCCATCGGCGTCGGTGACTATTACAGCATCGAGGTTCAAGAAATGGCTTCGGAACCCAAGGACCGCCACGCCTTTGAGCTGAGCAACCAGGATGACCTCGCTCGCCTCGTCGATCGCCTTTCCTACCAGACCTGCTCCATCCCGGCCCTACTCGAGGTCGCTGAGCGCCGCACCGTCTACCTCGACGCCAACGACTACATTTATTATCGGGGCCAGTGCTCCGTCGGCTCACAGTACATTGCCAACAACGTCATTGTTGAGCTCCAGGGCAAGGGAGGTCGCACGGATGCCTTTGTGGATTCATCCACCCCACAGCCTGGGCAATTTCGCCACGCCCTCGCCATCGATGCCGGCCTCAACGAGTTTGACTATGGTCTACACAGTCGCATCGTGGACAACGCCGTCGCCCCCGTTTACATTGCCCTCCGTGGCTCGTCCAGTGCCCCGTCCAGCGTGGCCGACGTTCGCTTCTACAACCTCCTCTTTTCCGCCTTTGAAGTGAACGCGACCCTCCTCGAGGGTGCGAGTGCTGGCACCGAGGTTCTCGCCGCTCCTAGCATGGTCGCCATTGCCGGTTCCATCCCCACCTACTCGTTCCAACTGGACTCGACCATCAACGGTGACGGCAAATTCTCCATCGATTCGGCCGGCCGCATCTTTGTCCAGCAAGGTGGTTCAGCCCTGGATCGCGAGACCAAGTCCACGTACAAAATTAAGCTCTGGGCCTACCACTCCGACAACCGCTGCCTTGTTAGCTATCAGCTCATCACCATCCACCTCACGGACGTCGATGACACGGCCCCGGTCTTCGAGCCATCCACCTATACCCTCGACCTCCAGGAGACCACGGTCAACCATCGCAGTCGTCGTTCTGTCAATGAAGTGGTCCTGCGGCTCTCCGCCACCGACGCCGATGGCAGCAGCGTCCTCACCTACTCCTTCACCGATTCAGCCAGCCAGAGCCAGACCATCTTGGGCCTCAACAGCAGCTCGGGCGAGCTTACCCAGCTCGTAGAGCTGGACTACGAGTCGGTGGACCTCACCTCCTTCACCCTCAAGGTGACCGCCACCGACAGCGCTGGCCAGGAATCCGACCCGCCGGCCACCATCAACGTCAACATCATCGATGGTGACGACAGCCCCTTCTTTGATGGCCTCGTCGAAGGCTGGGTCACACCCACCCTGCCCATTTACGTGTCTTCTTCTTTTGGTTCCTTCCACAGCGTCCCCGTGATTGATGATGAGAAGGTGGAATTTCAGCAGGACTTTGGCTGCCGCATCCAAAGCTACACCGGTCCCGCCTCGGTCACCAGCGCCAACTTTGGCATTCGCACCGAAAGTGCCTCATGCGCAGTTGACGTTGCTGAGACCATTCCCGCCGCAGCCCTGGGCAGCAATATCCGCCTGACCATCGAGCTCTACGATCGCCAGAACACGGGCGTGGTCTTTGACTCAGCCATTCTAAACATGACGGTTCTGCGCGCCAACATTTACGGGCCCCAGTTTGACCAGGAGACGTACACCCGGCGCATTTCGGTCGTCGAGCCTGTGGGCAGCCTGGTCCTTGATCCGCTCGTCACAGACGCAGACAGCGAGTCATTCACCTGCCATATCGCCTCCATCCCCAATACGTGGCGCTCCAGCGTCGCCTTTGGTAGCGACTGCAAGCTGTATGTAACTGGTCTGATCCCGTTGCCGACATCACCTACCTCCACCGCCTCCATTCTCATGTACGCATCGGACGGTGCGCACAACTCGACCTTTGCGACACTCGTCCTCATCCCCTACATGGGCTGCTATTTCGCGGCCGATGACACCTGTGATGATACCATTTATGCCTGTGCCGGCAACGTCGTCAACGCTAGCACCTGCTCCTGTGCTACTGCCGAGGCTGTCCCGGGCACCAACTGCGACGGTGACGGCATTGACTATTGTGAGGCTGCCGATTGTCAATATGATACGAATTGCGAGGAAATGATTGGTTATGGTGGTGCTACGTGCGACTGCCCCGTTGGCTTTTCGGGCCCGCGCTGTGAGGTGCCTCCCACGGACCCCTGTGCCGACAAGAACTGTGTCAATGGCGAATGCGTGCCCAAGCGCACCGGTGACTTTAGCCTCGACATTGACAATGACGCCGACTGCGCGTGCGAAGATGGTTGGATGGGCGAGCTCTGCAACGAGACCGATACCTCTCCTGACCCCTGCCTGAACAACGAGTGTCAAAATGGTGCCACCTGCATCCGGGAGGCCCCAACTGCGGGTGAGGCCAAGACGGAGTACAGCTGCCAGTGTGTCGAAGGCACCTCAGGTGACTATTGTGAGCTCAACCGCGGCGAGTGTGATCCGGCTGGACAGTGCACCACTGGTGATTGTGCCACTTCCTTCTGCCGCGGCGGCACCTGCGTTGCCGATGCCTTCAACGGCACTTGCTCGTGCCCGGACGGCACCAAGGGCGAGATTTGCGACGAAGAAGACGAAAGCGAGGACTTGTGCGACCCCAACCCTTGCCTGAATGGCGGCACCTGTGTCCGCGTGTCCTCGGATCGCTTTGGTGGCCTGGACAGCTTTGTGTGCGAGTGTGTGGCTGGTCGCACGGGTCTGCTGTGCGAGATGACGGAGGGCGAGTGCGCTCGCTGCCCCACTGACCAGGGTGCCATTTGCGTGCCTGCTGTCGGTGATGCCCCCGTGTGCTCGTGCCCTTCGGACTTGACGAGCCGTCTATGCGATACTGATTATGAAAAGTGTGGCACCGACTTTTGTCCCGAGGGCTCCTTTTGCATGCCTTCGGATAACGGTGGCTACTGTGCGTGCCCAGGCAACTTCTCCCTCTCGGGTCAGGATGATTCGCGCTGCAGCTCGAACGATGACTGTCAGACCGAAGGTTTTTGCCCTGATGGCGTCGTGTGTCTTCCCTCACCCGCGGGAGGCCAGTGCAACTGCCCCGAAGGCTACTCGGGTCGCCAATGCCAGTTGAGCACACTCAACTGCTCCTCGTGCCCGGGCAACCAGCAGTGCGAGGCCTCGGCCAGTGGTGGTGTCTGTGCCTGTCCCGTGGTCAACGGGCTCTGTGCCTACGACGATGATTGCATCCAGCGCGTGAACTGCTCTGATGCCAGCACCTCCTCAGCTAGCAAGAGCGCTATGGCCGATGGCACGCTCGTGGGCATCATCATTGCCGCTCTCTTCGCCGTCATCCTACTCATTGTACTGATTTGGTATCTTTGCTGCCGTCCCGGTGGTCTCTGTGCCGCTGCCAAGACGCAGCCGGAGCAGCCCACCTACGAGGCCGTGGAAGAGCAGCAGCACTTTTCGAACCCCACTTTTGCATCGCCGGGCGCTGTCAACCACATGGGTGTAGATGCTGTCGACAACCCCTTTTACGGCGTGAGTGCTATGGCAGACACGTATGGTAGCAACAACACCTATGACGGCAGCGCCACGTTGCGCAGCAACAGCAACCTGCAAATGGAGGCTGGTCGGTTGCGCCTTGCCTCGGTCAGCCGGCACAATCCTCTCTCTGGCGAAGAGTCCTCCACTGATCCCACCATGGACGCAGCCAGCAATCCCATGTGTAAGTGAAAACACCAGTCACCTTTGTTCTTGCCACCTTTCCTTCCCCTCGGTGGTCGTCTCATTCTGTTTGTTTGTTTGTTTGTTTGGCATGCTTTTGCTAGATGGCCTGAGCCAAGACGCAATGGCACAGGGCTCGACGTATGGAGCTACTTCTCGCATGTCCAGCAATCCCGGCTACCTGGAACAAGGTGCCAACTACGACTCGGCTTCAGGCCCCAGCGCCCGCTACGCACCCAACCCTGGATACAACGACGTTGGTGGTGATACTTACGACGTGGCCACCCCTGGTGGTGGACAGGCGGCGTACGACAGTGCCTCGGGTACCCCGATGACGTATGGCAGCACTGGTGCGGCTGTAGCCGGACAGGCGGTAGCCATGCCTTCATCGTCCTCAAAGTCCCCGTACGACTCGGCTAGCAACCATGCGAACGCCGGTGGGTACGATCGGGCCAGTCAGAACAAGGCTGGCTATGACTCGGCGGCACGCCAAAGTGCTGGCGCTTACGACTCTGCCGCGCCGGGCGGTGCGGCCACCATGGGCTCTGCGGGAAGCGTAAACCGCGGTGCCTTCGCCTCTTCCTCGCAACAATCGAGTGCTGCATATGATAGTGCGCGTGGCGGAGCTCAGGGCAATCCGTATGACTCAGCTGCCTCGGGTGCGGGTGCGTATGACCGGGCGGCCACCTCGGGTGGTTACGACTCGGCGGCGCCGGGATCTGGTGCTTACGACACTGCGGCAGGTAGCCAAGCTGCCTTTGGCTTTTCCAGTGCCCAGGCGGGTGCTGCATCCTCTGGTCAAGTTGCCGGTGCGCAACAGCTATCCCCCTATGATATGGCGGGCAGTAGCAACTCGCATGGCTATGACACGGCCGCGGCTCAAAACAGCAACTATGACACGGCTGCCCCCCAAATCTCGCGTTCGGGCAAGCCGGCATACGACACCGCCGCTGCCGCCCGCGGCATGCCCACAGCCTCGGCCTATGACAGCGCAGCCGCCTATGATCGCGCGGCTGGCTCGAATGGTTACGACGTCGCGGCTCCTTCAGATCCTGCGTATGACCGTGGTACCGCCCCGGCCAGTTCAGGCTATGACACAGCCGTTCGCGATACAACCTATGATCGCGCATAATCGACACGGCTTGCGTTGTCGTGTGTGCCTGGCAGCACGATTCTTCGTGCCGATGGTTTTATGCCGTACATGGCGTGACCACGACCACGCGCACAGTGTTCCGGTGCCCGCTCGTGACGATTTGCGGCTCACATCTGAACTCTTCACACAATGAATTCGCTGGTGTGAGACCTGCTCTTGCGCACCAGCCTTGTCGGTTCCCTTGTCTCGTTGAGATTCCGTGTCATACGTCCCTGTTCTGTTATTCTGCTTTTTGTTTTGAGCGTGCCGTGCTGTTTGTCAAATGATTTTGTTTTGTTTTACCCGTCTCGAGCCGCTGGGTGGCCCTCGCCTGATTTATATCGTGTCTCTCTGCTCGATTGTGTTACGAGCTCCGTGTTGTTCAACTCCTTGTCGTGGATCAGATTTGTCTTAGAACCCGTCTATTTTGTTGGTTGGGCGGAAACAGGGCTTTCAATTGTTCTGCATCTTGTTCCCGCAATACATCTTCTTCCCCATTTGTTTCCTTTTTCTTGTTTTTTGTTTTTGTTTTTCTTTTGCTAGATGGGCCGTGTCAGTATGGGCACGATCAGCAGTTCTGTGTGCTGTGGTGCAATGCCCCACTGACATGTCGACTCTTGCAAACTTTACTGCTGATTGCAGTGGTCATATTTGCATGATACCGCACCATCTTCCCGCGTCATACTTTTGTATATCCTTGATGTGCTGGGTGCTCCTCTCGAGCGTCCTTTGTTTGCGCTTGAGCCTTTGCCTGCGTGGTCGGCTCATCTTGAGCAACTATCCAGCTCTCATCTCCTTGCGTCATGGCAAACATGTTTTGTGCGTTGTATGCTGTGCTGTTGTTTCACGTGCCGTACTGATCTACACTACAATTGACTTTTTTTTCCTTGAAAGCATGTCAAGTCATGACTGGATTTTAGAGCTGATGATGATGATAAGAAAATAAGTCTTGTGACAGCAAAGTGGATTTGAGGCATCGATTTGGACTAAAAAGGCGGCCGTCATTCACACATCCACAAGTCCACATCTCCTACACACAATGTGGTTTTCAAAATCCATCAGACAAACAACACAACAACGCGCAAAAGTTCCTTCATCAGGTCACGAAATGTATCCAAAGGGTGCTAGCATATAAACAGAAAATCAAAGATGGTATGCGTAGACCAAGGTCGAGTTGGCTTGCTTGTATCAAACTAGACAGCCGAGGCGTTGACATCCTCCAATGATCCATCCGTGGCCACGTAGCGGGTCAAGAGGCATGCCAAGCCGACGTCATCATCCTCTTTGAAGAGATTCAAGAGATCTCGCACACACGTGGCGCGGAAGAATTTGCCTTTGAGCACAAAACCTCCTTCGGCTTCCCGGAAGAGATAATGGTGTGGGGCCCCACCCGACATCAGGGAAACCACATAGGCGTTTTGAGCCTTTTCACTGGTTCGCACCAAATAGATGCCTTCGCCTTCAGAGCGCGAGAGATCATGGGCGGCACTACGTAGGATGCGGTCCGCCTGTTCGCGAGAAAGGTCTCGGTGCAACCAAGGATCCCGGGCCTCTGCTACCTCAAAGCCAAAATCTCCGTCGGCGTCGGTTTCGTTTTCCTGTAGTTCTGTGGTCAAGAGAGCAGCAGCTTGCAGCAATTGAGCTCGTCGAGCGTTCGAGCGCACCTCTACGTCCTCGTAGCCCGCAGAAATCGAGCCATGCCGCTGTGTGGGCTTGCGTTGAAGCGAGGCCGAAGAAGTATTCGGTGTCTCATCGACCTCAGTCTCCAGTCCCGGCTCTACTTCGCCACCATCGTCGGCGCTTGTCAAGCGTGGAAACATGCGTTGTCCAAATGTGCGATTCTCCATTGTGCTCGCGGATGAGGATTTGCGCCGTCCTTTGACAATGCGCGTGTGTTGATCGACCTCCACGTCCAAGAGCGAGTCATCTACGAAAGCGCCTAGCTTTTGGCCACGCCGCACCACGCGCGCCATCTACGTGCATTATGTTGCAAGGTCGAGCAAGGCGCGTGAATGGACGTAGGATCAGAGTGTGACACTGGACACATTCATAGAAAAAAAGAGTTTTTGTCAACCGCAACCTACCACGGCAACCCGGCGCGCAGTAGGGCGATTGCGCCGCATGGCATCATCGTGGCCCTCGTACTGCTCCGGTTGCCAGTCCTCTGGCGGGGGCGGCGGGGGCGGTGATGAGCCCCGCTTGGGCGGCGGTGGGGGAGGTTCCTCGACCTGTCCAGCAATGCATGAGCCAGAAAGAATGATCACCACTCTTCAGGCCGACAATAATGTGCGAGCGCAGGGAAACGAAAGAGGCTTGGTTAGCACGCACCTGCAAGGGCTCGCGCGGTGGCACCATTGGTGGAGGTAAAGGCGGCGGCACTTCCTCCGATTCTGGAGCCGGGACCGGTTCACGAACGGGAATGGGCGGAGGCACAGCTGGCTCGCGCTCCTCAGGAGGATCCAGCTCGTCCACTTCAGCTGCTCCGACGTCACGCTGTTCTTGCTGCAGATAATAAAGGAAACGAAAAGGAAGACAAACGAGGGACCCCCGAGGTCAGAAAACACCCCGGCGATGCAAACAGGAGATGTGCACATACGCATGAGAAGTTAGAGCAAGCATCAGTACGGGAGCGCATGTTGATAAGGAACTGACTCTCATGTAGACGACGAAGCTGCCCTCGGGTTGATGCCGCAGCATCTCGGTGGCCTCCCAGCGGACGATCGTGGGTTGATACCAGGCAAACCACTGCGCCGCATCCAGTGGCTGCCAAGCTGTTGAGCGCGACGGGCCGCGTTGGGCTGAGTATGGCAGCTGGAAATTCAACCTGCCGTCGCGCACAGCGCGGGCAATGGCTTCCCGGGTCTTATCGCCTGCCTCGATCTTAATGCGAATGGAGCCGGCTTCAAATTCAACCGAGGTAAGATCGGATATATCAATGCCCGCGGCCATCAGGGCTGCAAGTACCGCTTCTGAGGCAGTGGCCTGCTGCTGAGGATCAAGAAAGGTACCAAAGACGCTGGCATAGTTTTCGTCACATGTCAGCGTGACTATGAAACACAAGACAGGGCATCGTGAATTGTGAATCGTTTGCAAAAGGCAACATGAAGCGGCGCGCCGACCAAAATGTTCACATCGCTAGCATGAGACCACACACTTTCGGAGCCAGTGTCCGCCAAAACTACAGGCTCAAGGTATGCATTGCCCTGGCGATATTGCATGTCAGAGGGCATTGGTGTTTCGTAGTCGTTTTCAACCGTGTCGGTGACGCCGATGGGCGCCTACACACATATGAAGCGCAAAAGCAGGTGTCAAATGCATGTGCAAGCTTCGTGCCCCCCACTTACTCAACGCGCCACACACACACACACACACACAACCACGATAGAGGGGCTTCAAATGGGTTTTGGACAGTCAAGCTCGGCAATGACAGGATACCTCATCGACGCCTTCTACGTAAAGTTGTTCCTCAATATTTGTCAGGGACATCAAAACGGCGTGGTTGACCGACTCGTGCAACACATCCATCTCAGCAAAAGTCTAAAATGCCAAGCACCGCCAGAATCAACCCAAGAACAGAATGTGAAAGAGAATGAAAAAATATACGGCCCTCGTCGGTGCACATGCCGCCTTTGCACTTTCTGTCATCAACGGTTTTGGAGATGAGATGAGCTGAATCGACGGGACGCGTACCAGATTTGCGTCGTCCACAATACTCTCAAACAGCGAATCATAGAGGCTTGTTTCACGTTGAGCGAAGTGGCGAGTCACTTCCAGCTCGATGCACTCGTCAATCAGTTGACCCATCACGGCCATCTCGACGAGGTCTGCCAGCCTGATCCCCAGAAAATTCAAAACATACAAAAAGATCATAAAAGAGGCCCAAGGTCAAGATGACGATGCAGAGGCAGCTTGGGGAAAAAAAAAAAAAAAAAACAGAGTACGCACTTGTCTTTGTCACTCAGCTGGGCACTTGACGCTGTCAATGGAACGTCATAGAGTGGAGTCCGTTGATAAGATCGGAAACTGGGCTGCAGTCCACCAAGTTCATCACGTAGCGCCCACCGCAAACCCGGACGGGGCACGGGCGCGGCATAATGTGCCACGAGGTCTGCGCCACGCAAACATTTGAGCATTTAGTCGAACAGGGTAAATGACGCCAGTTTGCAGCAGACCAGTGGCCACCTCCCAAAGACGCCGACACTGAGATGTAATGGGTGACCCACAAACCTGGAAGATACCCGAAGCGCGGCTGCTGGAAGGGATAATCGTCGCTCATTTTTGGATCTAGAAAATATGCATCGTCTGACACTTCAATAGCCACATGTCTCACCTTGACACCAAGTTCGCACAAGGGACAAAGCGGCCAAAACACGCGCGCGTAAGAGCATGATGGCAAAGCAACGAGAAAGACCAGGCCCCGTCACATACTCGGCGGCGTTCGCGGACAGCAATAAAGTGTGGTTGGCTTGGCGGCAAAGGCAAAGGCGCCACGCTGCTCGAAAAAAAAAAAAAAAAGCATGGCGCAAAAACACCATAAAACACAGTGTGAGTTGCTGAGTGCTCCAAGACAAGGTAGGTTATCAAGTGTTCTCAGTTGACAGACAAATTGTCACGACAGCCTCGAACAGCAGCTTGCCTGGGCACTGTGCGCGGTGGGACATTAGCTGCGTCGGCGTTGAAAGTGGGGTTCATAAACGTTGCACTTGGCTGTGCGCGAGATGAGGAACGTGCTGGGGCCTGCAATCACCAAGCAAAGACCAGACAAGCAAAGCTTAATCAAGTGTGGCCAGAGACGGAGTTGGTTGAGGGACACATGGACGACGCATGTGGGCCTGTGAGCGACCAACCTGTGGTACGGCCGCCGCGAGAGAATGAACGACCGGCATCTTGGATCCTGCTCCCGACTGTGGGAGAACCGTTCGGGGCGTTTCGCGGCGCGTTGCCGTGGGGGCTGAGCTTGACGCCCCTGCGAAGGGCCGAGGACTCATAGGCAGCTGAGGTGCGCCCAGCGGTGCCGGAACAATGGGCGGGTCTTCCAATGCTGCCGAGACATTAATTTTCTGGTGTGTACGTCGGTAGTATATGCAGCACGGTATCAGCAATAGCAAGAGCAATAACAGGAGCAGAAACCACAGGTTGTCATTCTTTGGGCTGGGCTGGGCAACAGCAATAATGCCCAGCGTGGTCGATGTGGCCTCGGTTGTATTGGCTGGAACGTAGCGTCTTTTGGTTGTTGTCGTGGTGGTCGTTGTGGTAGTTGTGGTTGTAGTTGTAGTTGTAGTTGTTGTCGTCGTCGTGGTGGTTGTCGTTGTGGTTGTCGTCGTCGTCGTGGTGGTTGTCGTCGTGGTTGTCGTGGTTGTCGTGGTTGTCGTCGTGGTGGTTGTCGTAGTGGTTGTGGTGGTCGTTGTTGGCAGCGACTTGACCGTCATGCTTAAATCTTGCTCGGCGTACACGCACACAAAGTCTGTTCGCTCGGCTTTGAACGTGGTGCTCAGGAACTGACCAGCATATGGGGTCAAGGCCGTTCCCACAGAGACCCGGCCAGTGTCACTTTTTGTGGAAAAGACATTCGAATAGTTCTATTCGTGTTGAGAGAGTAGAGGAGCGGATGAGTGGGTGTGAGTGGATGTGAGCTCAAGATGCCGACAAGTAGAGGAGCAAAAGAAATGGGGCATACCGTGACGAGGTAGGAGACCTCGCGTCCAATATTGAACGATGAATCAAATCCATTGATATTGACGCTTGTCCAGCGGGGTCGAGCGATTTCATAATTATAGGTTTGATCAAAGTTATAGTCGATCACAAAGTTCGTCTGATCGAGATTCTCAGTTACCAAGGTCAACGTGGCCGAGGCGTCAACACGAAAGTAGAGCGTGGCCTCACAGTTGCTGGTATCTGGGGCACGAACGCTGACGAAGAGCGTATCGCCGCTACCTCGAGGGATGCGAAGCGAGAGCTGTGCGCTTAAACTCGTATCGGAGAAGTTGTGTACCAGAGGGCCGGGCAACGGTTCCACGATGGATGCAAAGAGCAGGCAGGCCCCAGCTGTGACATCAAGTACGACAATGACGTCCACGTCATTATCCGCACAGGTCGGAGAAAAATATCGGTAGCCACCAGCCAGAATCTCCATGGACGGAGTGTTGGCAGACGCAAGAGATCCCGATCCAGAACAGCATGGCACAGTGAGGGGGGCGTCACACAGTGTTTCTCGCAGTGAGTCGACCACCTCAGAGACGAATTGAATGGATTCAATCTCGAAGAAACGGTCCTCTGAGCCAGCAATGGTCCGAAGCTCCAAGCGTTGGGCGGCTGCGTCGCTGGACGAGGTGCTGGACTGGAAACGGTCGAGGAAGGCCGTTACAACGAGCAACTTTGGGTGAGGTAGCATGCAGCTGCAAGAAAGCTATGCATAGGGCTTGAGCGGAAAACAAATCCAGGTTTGGGTGTTCACTCACGCTGATGATACCAATGGTAAAAATGGTTATGCCATTATCACGTAAGTCTCTTGCAGGCAGAACGATCTAGAGTACACGGGGTGGCGCGGTTCCGTTACGTGTTCGGCAAAGCACAAGAGGTCGAACGAGGCGGCGCAGGCAAGTAGACGATAATACCAACGTCGTCCGTAGATTTGCCATCAGAGATCAGCACCAAGTAATGCTCAATGTCCATGGTGGTGCGCATTCCATATTGGGCAGCAAACCTGTGGAGAGCAGACGTAATGAGCAGTGTCCAACCCACAAGCCAGGACGGGTTGCGCCATTGGATGCAGCCTTCGGACGCAGCCATTGGATGCAGCCTGAATCGCTGGGCGCTGAGGCAGCAACGACACGCACATGTTCTCTTCGACATAGGTGAGAGCCTTGCCCGTATAAGTTTCGCCAATCTCTCGTTTGGTCTGCCAGGAACGGCACAAGGGATTGAACAATAGGCAAGGGTTGAGATGAGACAGAGGAAAGCTCTACTTGACCGATTGTGATAGGCATGGGTACCCGAGACGAACTCGCTGAACAGCACATTGAGCTTCTTCTGAAGAGTCGTACGTGTCAAGATCAAACTCCTTGCTGACATTGGTGCTAAAAGGGTGGAGTCATGAGATACTATTGCAATTTTAAAAGTTCCTGCACTCACACATGCCCTACCCAGAAATCGCATTTCACAGGCGGGACTGATAAACGCACCTATACCAGGCAAGGCCCACGCGCGTGCCTATAGTGCTATAAGTGGTGTTGACGTTGAAGTATTCGATCATATCCACCACAAACTGCTTGGTACGAATCCAGTCGGGCTCCGACACGCTACCAACCAAGCGCAAATGTGAGGAAAGCGAGTGCCTCCGGGCAAGTCGGCCATCACGTTGCGAGAGACCATCAAGCGGGCCTATACAAGCAACGGTGAGCGGTGTGTGCTGACCTGTTGCTACCATCCAAGAGAAAGACGAGGTCAATGTGGGATTCACAGGCATCAGGAATCACTGAGAGATGAAAGACCAGCGTGCTAACGCGCATGATCCAATCGAAGCCCGCTCGCTGAACGAGATCAACAAGCTAAACAGTGACCCCGAGAAGGATGTAAGAGCAATTCAACACAGGTCAACACCCAATGCATGCCGTAGTTGCAACGTGTTCAAGCATTCAAAGCCACATGGCTTTCGCAACCGCATGAATCCCTTTACCTGGGTGGTCATGTCGGCGCTGTCATCAAGCGATTCTTCATTCACACAAAAGCAGTCTTCGTTTGGGAGGGCTGAACAAGAATCCGACACGGGAACATTGCTACCGCAGCGGCAGGAGCCCGATGCACAGGTCTTGGTGCAGCGACAGTCATCAGGATTTCCAATGAACGAGCCTTGTTCGGGACAGGTACCGAACGTGGCCATGCACGCCATCTCCGCATAACATGTGTCAACCACCACCTCTGCACAGTGGAGCAACCACAAATGACCAGCAAACTTTGATGAGGCAAAATAAAGAGGGCAAGACCAGCCAGAAGAAAATAAAATAAAAGAAAAGAAAAGTCCAGCATGAGGAATTGGCTGACCTTCAAAAATGTTCTCGCAAGTAGTGGTGGGAGTGAAGGCGGCAGTGATTTCAACGGCACGGCCTTCGTAAAAGAGCTCGAGTGACGCTGAGTTCTCCGGTGCTATTTCGTAGCCTCGAGTAACAACGAGATCAATATCGCAGGCGGCTTTAACGTATTCCCCGAGCCGCGTGAGCTTGTTCCTGTGGAGAGAAGAGGTTGATGAGCCCGAAATGACAAAACACGGAGCGGGGGTCGAGACGATGCCGCGACACTCACAACATGCGTTCAGACATGATGCGGGAGACACCCGGGGAAAAGGTAACACCCTCTGTGGCGACGGGCTGTTGGGTAGGATACACGATGAGAAAAAAACAGGTCGGAGTCGCCACGAAGGGCAGACCAAGGCGATTCCGGACATTGGGAAGCCAGACGTTTGGACGCACCATGGTAACTAGTTCTTGATACGCAAGCGACCCGGGACGCACGTGCTCCTTGATGGCTTGGGCTGCATCGCCTTCGGGCTCGTCTGGATATGATTCACCCACTTCAAGCGCAAGGCAAGGAGCCATGCCCAGGGCAAGCAAAAGCAGCCCCGCTAAAAGTGCACAGAACAGGTGCCGAGCCATTCTAGCTTTGTGCAAAATGTGCGTGCATCATGTGCATGGATGAGTAAGAGCAGTACCAGGATCCTGAAGATTCGTGGGGAAGAGCCTTGGAGAGTTTTTTTTTTTTAAAAAAAAGGGGGGGCGGACAAGCAGTGAAACAGGCACGCCCGCCCTTGTCCTTGTCAACCAAGGCGCATTGATAGAGCGGCCAAAATAAGGGCCAGAAGGATCGCAAGTCGGCACAATGCCACCGCGGGGGCCAAGAAGAAGGTTCAAACAGTTTCAGATCAGAGCGCGCGCGATTGTACCTGGATGCACGATGAGCCGCTTGCCTCGGTCCTTCTGGGCAGGCGAGCCTGCCCTTACCACGCCAAGCGTATGCTGCCAGAGATACTCTGGTCATTTACCACATGCAGGACTGAGCCAGGAAGGACATTGCGCAGCGGTTCAAGCCTAATAGCAGTGCAGTCCAGCGTCAATCCAGCGCCCGTGTCGTGTGCACTCGAGTATGGTTTCCGCCTGCGACACACGAGGCAGGCAGCCAAGCTAGCCTTATCGTTGCTAAATGCAGAACGAACAGGAGGGGGCTGGGATCAAGCCCTCCATCAAGTTTGCGTCGCTGCTGACCGGTGCACAGTGCAATTGCCCTGACCAAGGTGCAAAGGGTCAACGGGTTCAGGCCCCCGCTGCCATTTGAAGGAAGAAGAAAATAAACAACACACACACACACACACGCAAAAAGTAAAAGCGGAAGAGAAGGAAATCAACCTTGGTCTGGAGGCAGAGAGAATTGGTATGACGGTGAGAATCTCAGAGAAAGCTTGGCAGGGGCAAAAGTACTCAAGCTAAATTGAATATAGAAATCAGAGATGGATACAGGAAAGTGTCTGATCGAAGAGATGTGTTACGCTTGTTGATACATCTCCAGAGAACAACCAGCTACGCATAATCTTCGCCATCTACGACTTTATGGACCTCAACTTTAAGAGGCTTTGAGACGAAATCTGCAAGAAAATGCTAAAGTGCGTCTTCAACTCACATGAACCATGAGAAGTTTCGAAGAACAGAAAGGAGCGAGAGAGATTAAGAGAGACACAGACACACAGACACAGAGAGACAGTGAGACAAACACACGGACAGAGACAGACAGAGATCGACAGAGACACACAGAGACACAGAGAGACACAGAGAGACACAAGAGAGGCACAGAGCGCCAGAGAGAGAGAGGGCGGGGAGAGGGGAAGCGTGTGTCAAGCTGCTTTGCTTTCAGAAAGTGTGCTTCGCAAGGTCGGCAGCGGCCTGCGGGAGAGAGGGCCGGTTGATATTCAGGGACGCACTATATTTACATTTCAATTCTCAAAGGTAAAAGAGTGTGCATGATGCCCCGAGGCATTTTTTGCCGTCAAGAGAGAACGAGACCCACAGTCTGGGAAAGCAAGCCAGGAGTAAAAGAAAAAGTGCCAGGTGACGCCTGCGTCGGTCGGCCTAGCCAGCCAGCAGTGGGCCCCTCGAGAACGGCCTCACACGCACACACGCACGCGTGCGCTCATGAGCACATTATGCACACATCAAACACGCACATCACATCACATCACATATCAGCAACCCGAAGGAAGCTCAACTTAAAGAGAAAAAAGAAAGAGAAGAATAAAACGAGAAACCCAAACAACAAATTAAGATCAAAAGCCATGGAGACCATGACAGCACAAAACGCACAGGCGCTCAAGGCCATCGGCCCGGGCGTTTAATAACGAACAGTCACCTCGGCATAGGTCAGTTGCGTCTGAACTGAGCTGGTGGTGGGGTTGAGGACCGCGACTGCCTCGTTTGTACCCACGGTCGCAAACACGTCGGCATCCAGGTCAAAAGCGCCGCTGTTATCATTGTAGAACACAAACGGCACCGCGTTGGCCTGCCAAGCAAGCGGCAAGGTCGAATCATCCACAACCACGGCATGAACCCGGGTCGAGTTGATGGTCAGGTGCCCCGACACGTTGAACATGTTGCGAGCCTGCTGCGGCGCCAGGCGCGTCACCAGCGTGGCGCCCAACAAGTCCGCGTCACCCTGCACTGCAATGCCGCCATCCGCCGCATTCAGCAGGCACGAGCGGCAGGACAAGAGATCAGCCTCAATTTGTCCAAAGCCAGAAATTTCACCGCCCTCGTTGACATATGCAGAGCAAGCGCCATCATATGTGACGTCGACGCTGGCGCCAACCAGGTGCAAGCGGCCGCCGTCTTGCGATAGGCAGCTAAAGCGCGTGGCATTGAACACGCGCACTGTGCCGCCTGCAATGTGAACGGGCAAGTAGAAGTACTGCATGTTGTCGCTGCCACCAATACACAAGTCATGCTCCACGTCAATGGTGGACGAGCTTGAGTAATAGCGCTCAAAGCGAGTGTTGTTGGTCAGCAAATTGCCGGTCACTCGCACAGGGCTGTCCACGGCAAAGCGACCCCCAGTCGTGTGCATCGTCCCCTCAATCGTAACCGACATGCCCTGGTCAATGTGGCACGAGCGCGAGCGGGAGGAGCAGGTGACGTAAGCATTACCGTGCAGGCGCAACGATGCCTGCAGGCAGGGTTGGGACAAAACACCACGGCTGCTGGCCCAACTCGTCTCACAGTTGTCGTTGTTTCGGCCAAAGTAGGGTTCGTTGGCGTAAAACTGGCCCGTGATGATGCCGTACGTGGTCGTGTACAGATTGCAATTCTCGCAATAAAAGCCACCGGGGGCACCAAGATACATCAGGCCATTGAGCTGCACGTCGCTGCTTGTCGTCAAGTTGCCGTTGCCCCGTACCTCGGAGCTCGACTCGAAGATGGTGCCCGACGCCAGTTGCGTGGTGCCTCGCATAATGTACAAATAACCAGCATTGCGCAGGCCGGCCAACGAAAAGACGTCACTGCTTGCATAGATGGCCAGCGTGCCTGCGTTGAAGAGCGAGCCCGAGGAATATTGACTGATGCTCGTCGCACCCACTGGGTCCACCACAAAGGTGCCGCCGTTCTGAACCACCACCTTGCCGTAGTAGAGGTAGAGGGTACCGGCGCTGAGCTGCAACGTGGCACCATCATCGACAGACAGCGCGCCATAGTTGGAGACGGTTTTCTGGTTTGCCGAGTCCAGCAGCATGCTGCGCTGAATCACCAGCACGGAGTTGATGGTTCCCGACTCCCAGTGCACAATGTTCGCAGCGTAAAGCAGACCCTTGCCTTGCAAGAAGCCGGCCTCAAAGTTGAACACCTTGGCCAAAGTAGCATTGCCGCCCTCCAAGACCTCGACGCGCGCCGACGAAGAAGTCAGATCCAAGGGCACATTAAGGACGCCCGACGCCAACACCAACAGACCCGATGACACCTCCACGCGACCTTGGCCCCGGATGCTGGCCGCATCTTGCAGAATGAGCTGATTGCTGGCGGCCTGGACGTATGAAGCCACGCTGGTCATCTGGATGATACCCGAGGCTGCCACAGTAGTGTCGCCCCGGAAGGCAATGGAGCCTGCCGTCGTGATGGTGCCCGAAATGTTCATCGGCACGTCAAAGACAGCGCTGGCAATGCAGTTCTCCACCGACAGCGTGCCTTGCACCACAAACGAACCCGAACCAGACATACTCGAGTCGGAGGTGGCCACAAACGTTGAGCCGCTCGGCACCGTCAGAGTACCACCTGATTGTAGGTAAAGGTAGCCCTGTGTCCAGGTGCTCGTGCCCTGGGCCGTAAAGGCCACATTCTGGATATACTTGCTTGAACCAGATCGGAAAATCGTCTTGGCCGCAGAGAGCACACGCGCATTTCCAGTACCCGTCACCCGGCCCGATTGAAAGTCGTAGCGAATCGGCACAAAGAGTTGCGTGCGGTATTGTAGCGCCACGTAGGTTGAGGTTGACTGCTGGCTCAGGCGTGGCACCGTCACGTCCGTGTCCAGCTCGAGGCGACCGCTCGATTGCAACGTGATTGAGTTGGCGATGGTAGGCGTGCCGGTCGTGTTGTCGTCAGCCACGGGCCGCAGCACATGCAGAGTACCCGTGATGGACACGGTATGCAGTGACAGCGAACGAGCGTATGCCGTCAAGGTGCCTGAGACCGTCACTGTGCCGCTCTTCAGCTGGCCCAATGCAGTCACGGTACACGTGCTGGAGCATCGCCACGTACTCAGTGAAGGATCTGCGGCCACAATCTGGCCGCTGATTTGGCTTTGGCCCAGCGAAAGGTAGGCACCCGCAACAATCGTGACTTGGTTGGTAACATATGTAAATGCCGAAATGGAGTAGCGATTGTACACAATCACTTCGCCATCAAATACCAGGCGCGGGTCGCCCGACTGTCGGTTCGCGCTCAGGTCACTGTACACAGCAAAGGTGGCACCCGACCGCACGTGGAAAAGAGAGCTGTCATACATGTACAGGTAGGCCGAGGTGCCAGTCCAGATGGCAAAGTCCTGGACCTGCAGACGGGCACCACCACGCATGTACACGTAAGAGGCGCTAATGTTCACACGGCGTGCTTCCACAGAAAGCCCCTCCAGGGTGATTGAATAGCCCAGGACCACGAGCTGCTCAGTCACGATCCGACCCGATCCGACCAGCTGGTTATAGAGATAAAGCTCGGTGATGGTGGCCACTGTAGTGGCAGGCACAGATAGAAGACCATTTCGCACGTCCGCCTTCTCAATCGCGATGGCGGTGTTCGCGGGGAGCTCAAGCGCACAGCTGCCGCCCGTCAGACTGACTTCTCGCAGGTGATTGCTTGCCATATTGGGAAAGTGGATATAGCGAGGATAACGTACGGAAGAAGAGCCGCTGCAGGTGAAGGAGTCAAAGCTCAGGTTGGTCGTGTTGAACGTGACGTTGGCTTGGACGTCGCTGTACGAGTACGAAGCCACCACGGAGACTTGACCATCCACACGACTTGAGGGATTGAGGGTCACCTCCTGGATGCCGGCAAAGTTGAGCTGACCGTTGCGATCCGTGGTCATGCGACCATCCGCAATGAAGCGGTCATAAAAGGTCACCTGGGCATTGCTCGCGTAGATTGAGCCCGTGCTTTCGAGAGTCACGTTGGAGGACACGCTGAAGCTGCCCGTGTTGGCCACCGACCAGTCACCCGAGATGCGCAAGTCACCGCTGCTAAAGCTGCAACTCACGGTGCAGGACATGGTCGCACCCTCGGCAATGTGCAACCAAGCTTCATCGTACAGGTATGTTGTGTAACTGGTATCATAGACGACTGCGCCGTGGTAGGTCATGTTGCCGCCACGGATGTAGAGCGCGCGATAAGAAGTCACCTCCACGCTGCCCAGCACCTCCACGCTGCCCGTTCCTTCCATGTCAATGGTGCCGCCATTCCAGGCGAGCTGGTCATGAATGGTGATCGCACCAGGCACGTGCAGATGCACGTAGTAGCTCAACGACAAAGCCTTCCAGTCCAACGTGCTTTGGTCAAAGTAAATGTCGCCGTACGAGTAGAAATAGAGGTAATCGACCTGCAAAATGCCCTCAAAGTACGCCGTCTCGCCCGAGCTCATGTCTGAGGTCAAGGTCTCTGTTTTAATGACCGAGCCGGAGTGGGCGCGCACCGGATCGACAAAATGCAGTGCTCGCACGCTTACATTACCGTGCAATTCGGTGTCGCCAGCCAAATACAGGCGGCCCTTACCAATCACATCGGAGCTGGACGCAAAGGTTGCGCCTTCCGCGACGTACAAAGTGGCCTCCTCTCCAATCTCGAGTTGTCCGTGCAGCGTGAAATGGCTGGTCTGGAGAGTGCCCGTGACCAGAGTGGCATGGCCATTGATCTCGACTTGCAGGTTCATGTACATTGTACTTGGATAATCGAAGAGAACTTCATCCTCAAAGACGACCTTACCCTGACGGCACGAGCTGGATGAGCTCGTGGCCATGTAGTCCTGCACGCGAGCCTTGGCCAGGAAGAACATGGCGCTGTCGGCGTCGACGCACAAAGTCGGGGTGGTCATCTCCACCTCGCTCATAAAGGTGGCATTTGTGCTGTACAAGTAGAGGCCAGAGTTGTGCCAGTCCACGGGGGTTTCGAACACGACCTGGCGTACGCCGTTGCTGCCGGCACTAAAAGTCGCTGTGCTCAAGCGCACGTCCCTTGCACGCACTGTCACGTCGCCATTGCCTGTGATGGTACCGCTGGAGAGGAGGAAACGCTCGGTGATGACCACGGGCGAATTGAAGATCATGACACCCGACACGTCGATGTGGCGAAGTTCATAGGGTTCTGCTTGGCTGCGCACCTCGATGGTTCCTGAGCTGGTGGTACGAATCTCGCTCACGCCCGCCAACTGCACCGCGTCCAGGGTCACGTGTGAGTTGGAATCGTCCACATGGAGCAAGGACACACCGAAGGATAGACCCGAACCGATGGTAATGTTGGCTGCATTCTCCACACGCACAATGCCATCGCCGGAAATGCCTCTCGCGAGGATGTGATTGGAATAACGGAGACGCAACCACGCTGCGCGGGTTGCAAGCGTGATGTTGCCGTTCACGTGAGAGGCGGCGGTCCTCGAATCCAGGGAGAGCAGGCCCTGATGAATCAGCACGTCCTTCAGGAAAACAACAGTGCTCGAGAAGCTAATTGAGTGGGTATCGGCGGGCAGCGAGATGGTGACCGCACCCTCAAAGACCACGCTACCATCCCCATTGAAGGAGTGTCCGGCCACAAAGGAGTGGGAAGCACCCGTGAACCGCAGCTCCGCGCCGGCTGCAATGGAGTGCGAGCCGTAATTGCCGCGCCAGACTGCCGAAGAGTTGACGTGAACAACCTTGTTGGCGTCCAGGGTGAATGCAGCCGTCGCGTCGCTGACGGTGTGTACGTAAGCATCGGTGCCGGCGCCACCAAAATTGGCGTAGCCCTGCAGCTCGCCCAAAATCGTGGTCTTGCCATCCACATCCAGGGCACCGTAATTAGACATGTAAACGCGAACGTTACTGCCAAAGTGCGCATTGCCAGAGATGACGAGCGAGCGATACAGATTGAATGAAATCTGCCCATGATGGCCCACCACTTGGATCGAGCGCAGCTGCAGCGGCGTCGAAGATGAGTCGGTCGAAATGGTGATGGGTTGATTGGCGTTGATGAGGAGGTCGTGATTGGCGCCGGGCACCTCCTGGGGGCTCCAGTTCTCGGGATTCTCAAAGTCCGTGTTGCCAGCAGCGCCGGTCCAGACCAAGTTGGCCCCAGAGCTGCAGGCACTGACATGACGATCCTGGCAGGTATCATCAATCTCGCACCACATGCAGGCTGCATCGGCGGTCGTGCAATCACCCATACTCGTGTGGGCCGAGCACGCAAGCGGACACTCGCTGTCAGAATAAGTCCAGCCACACGCGACGCCCTCCGCGGGGCCCTCAACGCTGCCTGAACGACAAATGTTGGAGAAGGTGTCCCAACCACATTCTGGACGTGCCGCACACGAAGCACAGGAGCCATAATCAGCGCAAGTGTCATTTTCCTGGTCAATCACGGTCAAGAACCCGGTGCTCTGGCTATTGATGACCACGTTATCAGCGGGCGAATACACCGTGGCATTGACGCCCAGCAACTGGAAGTAATAGGATGCCGAGCTGCGGTAGGTCAGAGCACGATGCACGTACACGGGCATGGCTGTGCGCAGCGTATTGCCCCAGTACGCTCCAAAGTATAAGTCGTCGATGCATAGAACAGCATTGGGATCTTGTGAAGCTAAGATTTCGAGGGTGCTCGAGAAGGAGATGTACTTGTAGTGTGTGACCGACTGGTCGGCAAAAGGCAGATGATAAACGCCCGCCGTTGAATTGTAGATCAGTGCGTCTGAGCCGAGGCGCAGCGACACGTTGCTCCACAAATCACACGGCTCCTCACAGCCCACAGCGGAGCTCATGAGGTACAAGCTGCCGTCGTTCTCAAAGGTGAGACTTCCGCCGTTGAAAAACGAATTGACCTGCATCTCACCGCCGGTGACAGTAATATTACCAAAGTTCATCATGTTGTCCAGCCCAATGTTCGTATCGTCGCTCAATAGCAACGTGCCGTAATTGATGTAGTGGCGGTATGTGTCCAGCGCCAGGCTCCCCTCAAAGATGGTGGTGCCGTACGTCACAAGTTGTGCCGCGTACTGGCTGTACTCAAGATCCAGCGTAGAACCACGTACATCCAAAAGACCATTGACGGTTGCGCGGCCCGGACCATAAATTTCAAACGAGCCAGTGGACCAGCTGCGCAGATTGTTGAACGTCAGCGAGCCGCTGCCTTGCATCCAAAGCTGACCGCCGTGGCCCGAGAAATCTTTGGTGAATTCGACGGGGAATAGGGCGTAGAGACGATCATTGCCTTGGAGCTCAAAGTCGCGATCCACGCGTGCAGGGCCGCCCAGGTAGTAGTAGGCGTAGTACGAATCCTGATCATACACAAACTCGGCATCCTCGTGTGCCAAAAACTCGGGCAATAGGAGTGCCCGGCCCTGGCGCAGGATGACGCGGCTGCGCACGTTGTCGCCAATGAGAACCGTGTCACCGTTAGTCTTGTCGATGTACAGGTTGGTGGTGTTGATGAGGCTGCCGGTGGGGAGTTGAAAATCGCCGCTTCCGCTGAAGACGACGCCATGGCCGTTGAAGACGACAGAAGCGTCCGCTTGGACGCGGTTTGTGATGTTTAGGAGCGCTGTCTCCTGCACATTGAAAACGGTGTTTTCACCCACGATGAGGGCACCAACGATGACCCAGTCACCATAGAGGGTGACCTGGGTGTCGGGGCCGAGGACGGTGGGGCAGTAGAAGCGCATGATGCTCCTAGTGTCCACGGGATTGAATTCGATGGACTTGTTCACCACAAAAGCATTGGCGTTCTCGGTGCTCACGGAAAAGCCGCTCTCCACAAAGAGACCACCATGCGCATAAAAAATGGCGTCCGTGTAAATGTACAGATTGAGTTCGTTGTCATCGGCATCCACGTCGACGAGTCCGTGCACGATCAAGCGTACGCCACGCAGATAATGCGACGAAGTGGTGTTGAGCGACACGCCGTTGGCGACCTCGAGTGAAACATCACCGTGGCCACTGATGGTACCTGATGACCAGGTGATTTGGTTGGCCTGGGCGCTGACATGAGCCAGACGCACGACACCACCGCCGCGTACGATCAGGCTGCTGGTGTTGAAGGGTACGGCAAACGACAGAGTACCGCTGAAGACCGTAGCCTGGCGCAGCTGCAGAGGAGTGGTACCATGCACTTGAATGGCACCGTTCGTGGCAACAAGCTCCCGCAAGCCCTCTAGCGAGTCGGTATCTTGGATGTCCAGAACCGCATTGGAGCTCGTGGTGCGCATGCGCTCAATCTGATGGGCCACGCCCTCGCGGAGCGTGGTCGTACCCGAGCGCACTTCGAGGTCACCGCCGCCCATCAAAGGGGATTCGATGGTGGCGTCATCCAAGACGGCAAGGGTGGCACCGCTGAGGACTGTGATGTTGCACGTTGGGCTAGTGGTGAGGCGACCCACGGCAACGGTACCGCAAGCCAAGAGCATGGCGGCGTCCGGCCCCATGGTCACAAAAGGCAGGGTCACATCAACGCACGTGGAGCTGGACACGCGCAGCATGCCATTGTTGGCAATGTAGCCCGCACCGGAGATACGCACGTTGGCGTCGTGGTCTATGATCACCGTACCCTCGCTGACCCAACTGGTGTCGCCCTCAACGTAGACGTTGTCAGTGGAAATGATCCACGTCCCGGTCGTGCGAAGGGCTCGGCGCAGGTAATAGCTGGAGGAGGTTGAGGTGAGCTGCACCATCGGGTCGTAAACGGTGAGCAGGCCCTGCTCGCCCTCAATGTAGCCAGACTGATAGTCTAGATCTGAGAGGATGTGGCCCTCGCCGTACAGCTGTAAATGGCCATTGTTGGCGATGGTGGCGCGTGTCGTCGTGAAGTTTTTGACATACAACTGTGCGTAGCCCGAGGAGATGGAGAGGTGGGATGTCGTGAGCGAGTCCACCTCGACCGTCAAGTACGCGCTGTTTTCAACGGCCACCTCCTGGAAGGCAATGTCACCATCAAAGCTCACGCTGGCCTTGGCCGAGCTTTGGACTTTGAGGTTGGCCACGCTGAAGACACGTGCGCTGACCACGGCGTCAACCGACGACCCGGTGAACACGACGTCGCCCGATCCCTCAACAGAAGAGGAAGGCAGGAAGGAGATATCGTTGGTGGCACGTAGCTCGGCGTCTTCCTCGACGGTGATGGCGCCAGAGATGGAAGTAAACCCGGACATGACGAGGGTACCCGACGTAACGTGAACCGATCCAGCCACCACGAGATTAGTGTTGATGGAGATGGAATCGCTGCCGGAATACTGCGCCACGCCGAGATCCAGCGAACCAAGGTGATACCAAGAACCGCTGCCAGATACGGAAAAGGAATTAGTGGCCATACTGGATGAGGACCCGGCCGCCGTGTTGAGGCGAGCGGCGTTGGTGAGGGAAAGGGATCCTGAGCTGGTCACCCGAAAGCCGGCGTTGGCGTTGAGCTGAACACCCGAGAGGGTGTAGGAGCTGCCGGATAGGATAACTGTGCCGAGGGCCTCGACAACGCCGGTGCCCATGATGTCACCAGACACCCAGCTAAAATCACTGCCCACGCGAAGACTCTGCTCAACCATGAGATCGGCCGAGTCCTGAAGGGTGAGGGTGTCCAAGTCCAGTGCCTCGGTGATACGAACAACGGCCGAGCCGCTGATGGACAGGCTTTGGATGGAAGCGACGCCCGCTTCAGTCAGAAGGGAGAGGTAACCGCTGGTGATGGCGGCTTCGACAGCTTCAAAGCGCGAGACGCCGTTGGCCACAACCACACCAGCAGAGACGGTGATGCTGCGGGCGCGAACGGCCTGGCTGTTAATGTTGCCGTTGGACAGCAGATAAATGTCACCGAGACCCTGACCGGTAATACCAAGCACGCGGGAGGACTTGGACCAATGCCAAGCACCCTGTACGCGAAGGACGGCACCAGTAGCCGTGCCCAGGTTGCCTTCCAGCAGAAGGGAGGAGACGGCCCAGGTGCCGCCGTAGAGTCCAATGTCACCACGCGAGAGGACGCCGCATGAGAAGGTGACGGTGGCGCCCTCAAGCTCGGCGGGCGAGATGTAGACGGTGCCGTCATTCACAAAACCAATGGTGCGCGAGCTGCCTGAAAGGGTCAGGCCGCCGTTGCGAACGGTCATTTGCGCACTCTCGGCGATGTGCATCTGCGCGTTGCCCTGCAGGTAGATACCGCCCGAGCCGGCCCAATCAGCCAGGTCATTGATCTCAAAGCGCAGGTTGGTGAGGTAGTGCGTGCTCGAACCGCACAAGGTGGCGTTGCCGACGATGACCGAGTTGGTACGCACACCTTCCCAATATCCCCCAAGCCAACGAGCGTCGGTGATGCTCAGGTTCTTCTGCGGCTCGAGGTAGCCATTCTGATGAATGAGACCCTCAATATGAGCATTGTTGCGGAAGGTGACGCGACCGCCATTCAGCTCCAGGTATCGGATGGTCACGTCCGCGCCCTCAAAGACGATGGTGCCAGAAGAGAGGATAATGTCTTCGGTAAAGGCGGTCTCACGGCGGAGACGGAAGTTGAGGCCACCCGATTGAATGTTGAGCTGCAGGTTGGGGCTAAAGTAGCTGCTAGCCACATCAATTGGCAAGTTGTCATTGATGTTGATGATACCGGAGCCGTTAATGGTGCTGTTGCTCGTGAGGTACTTGAGGTAGCCGCAGTCGGCAGAGGAGCAGTAACTCCAGGACTCAAATGAGAGGGTGGCCTCTTCCGCCACAAACACGGCGCTGTCAAGTTCGACCGCACCATAAAGGCGAAGAGTGCCGCCATTGACAATGAGGCTACCCGATCCGGTGCTGTGAAAGCCACCGTAAAAGCTGAGGTAGGACTGTTTGTACTGCGGCGTGAACTCGACGCGGCCGTAGTTGATCAAGAAGGAGGAGGGGAAGGTGATACTGCCGTCACTGGTGAAGAAAACCTGGTTGCCTCTAGGCTCAGGGCCCGGATGTACTTGGTCGCTGTGGATTGGGGGTAGGGGGTGGACCGGACCTTGAGCGTGTAGTCGTTGCGCTGGGCGTTGAGGTAGCCACCGTTCCAAATGAAGACGTCCACCTGCATGTCGTTGCCGAGGCGCACGTCGCAGTTGGTGCTGCCACGATAGCAAAGGGTGAGCAGGTCCAGGTCAAGGGGTTGGTTGATGTATAAGCTGCCACCGAGGGCACTGATGTTGCGAAGAGACGACAGGTCCACGGAAGAATCAAAGGTGAGGATACCACCCGTCATTTCCAAGTTGTTGAGACGGCTAGGGTTGGCCGAGGCATCAAGCATGTGCGAACCGCCCGTGACCAGGATGCGTTCGGGCTCAAAGACGGACGACTGCACGATCAGATCTCCCGAGTAGCCAACAAAGGACACGTTGGCCTCGACGCGACAAGTGGGACTGAGAAAGCCCGTGCTTGGACCAAAGAAGAAGTTGGTGGACTGGTTGGCCGTGAGGGTGGCGTCGCTGCACAAAAGATGACCTCCGGTGAGGCGTACGGAGGGCCCATAGGAGATGAGGGTTGAGCCATTGGCAAGGATGAGGCCCTGGTCAACGTAGATGGGAGCGTCGCCGTGAAGCTCAATGCGAGCGCCGTCAGCCACCATATCAAAGGTGCTGAAGCTATCACTGCTGTAGATGTTGTCAAAAATCAGGGTTGAGAGGTTGTTGGCGTACAAGGTGGCAGAGTACAGCTCAAGGTCATTGTAGGAGCGCTGTGAAAAGTGATATGTGGTGGGCTCGGTTGGAAGGAGCTTGACGGTGCTGCCCGCTTCAAAACTGAAGTCTTGGTAGGATAAAGGGCTAAAGGTGTCGAGGGAACCGTGCACCACGAGGTCACCGAGAAAGGCACCATAGCGCAAACTGGCTCGGCGGGCAACAACGAGGCTTGTACCAGCGAAAAAGCGGGGGTTGCTTGCTTGCAACAGGAGGGTACCCACAGTCGAGGGCCGATAGGTGCGGAGCTCGGCAAACAGAGTCAGGACGACGCTATCGGTGGCTTGGAGCTCACTGACGAGCTCTGCGTGGTCGACGCGCACCAAGCACTGTTCCAGGCCGGTGCAATTGATGAGGGTGCGGCGCTGTCGGGGCAGGCGACCAAAGCACCAATGGCTGGCGTTGTGAAATTCACCGTCACCACCACGCCAAACGGCAAGTTCGGGGTCAGCAGCAGCGGGGCTGCAGATGTCGAGGGAGTCGTCGGGAATCCCAGCACGGATGACAATGTTGTCAATGGCCAGATAAGAGTTGCGATCGGAAGAGGAGGAGCTTTCACTTTGCAGGATGATACGGAAGGACGTGGCCCCAGTGGGCACGAAGAAAAACTCTTGCACGTTGCGGCTGCCTCCGTTGCGGGAAGCGGAGACAAAATAGTCTGATTTGACCACGGTCTGGGTCTCGTCGTACCATTCCACACGCATGTGGCAGTTGGAGCAGACGCTCGAGTATGTGTCGGCCTCGAGGTAGATGGCGGTGCTCTCGCAGACTGAGGTGACGTCGACGGGGGCAGACGTCAGCGTGGCCTGAAATTGAAAGTCAGAGCCCGAGGCGGAGGGAAACTGGTTGAACCAATGGTAGGGGGAGACCATGGCAAAGCCGTTGTACGAGTCGGTGGGGACTCGTGCGTAGCTGGAGGTCACGTCACGATGCCAGAGTTGAAAGCCTGTGCAAAGGGAGGGAGGGGAAAAGGTGAGCCGAAAGAGGGGCACGAGGGCGGGGTCTGAAACGCTGTTGGGAGGGAGGGCGAAGAAGGGGGTGAACGGACCAGCATATTCCTGTGTGGGGGCCGGCAGCGTGGTAGAAAAGGTGCTGGACCAAGTGGCCAGATCGGAGATGGGCGCCCACAAAGGAAAGGAAGTGCCTAATGGTATCGAGAAGCAGAGGGGAGGGAAGGGGTAAGGCAGTGGGCATGAGAGCATGAGAGCGGGGCAGGACGGACGAGAAAGGAGCTCTGTGCACTTGCTCGATGGTCCTCGGTGAGCCTTGACTTGGTTTTGTTTTTGTTTTTTAAAGAGGGGGGGGGGGGGGGGCGGGATAAAATGAATCCCAACCAACCCGTGATGGGGGTGGGCTGCCATGCGTTGTTGCCTTCAAAGCGCTCTTCAAAAATGATTTCCCCAAAACCTTTGCAAACGGGGCCCCACA
>NW_001865067.1:252907-401206 GCF_000002865.3 Monosiga brevicollis MX1
TCTCTTCTCTCTTCTCTCTTCTCTCTTCTTCTCTTCTTCTCTCTGCTTGAGTAGTCTCTCTTCTCTCTTCTCTCTTCTCTCTCTTCGTTAGTAGTCTCGTTTCTCTGCTCTTGGCATGAGTTTTTGGCGCTGCACACCTGACTTCTCACCGCCATTGGGTACCTTGCTCCCTCTCCATCTCCCCCTCTCTTCCCGTACCCTCAGCCAGACCATCTCTCCCTCTCTCACTTCCCTCCCTCTCTCTGTGAAAGACAAGAAGTTGCTGACTTCAAAGCAGCAAGGCGATGTCGCGGGGGATAGGACAGCTTTTACCCCACAACACCCACACCACTTCCCGAACCACCTTCAGAACCTAGCTTCTGATCTTGCAGCCCTTGGGGACTTCTCTGACAAGACTCGGCGTGGGAGGTTCATCTCTACTTAAGCCTTGAATTTTAAGTGGAGCGTACGGCGGACTGCGCATGGTCTCTGGTCAGCACTTGCGCCTCGCCTAGCTTCTCTGGCTTGTCGAAGCGCAGAATCGGCGCCAACTCGACGTTGTTTATATCACGCACCATGAACGTGTTGCACTTTGGCGTCGTTCAAGACGCCCCACTCGCCCCGAGTAAACGAGCCACACGCTCCTTCTCGTTCTGCTGGCACTGCCTTTGCCACACCTGCGTGCACATGCGCAACACCCTTTACAGCTTGAACCCCATACACAATCGCAGAACGTGTTCACTACAACAACTTGTCAACAATTCTTTTCAATTCTTTTGTCCCACGCCCTCCGCTCCGTCTTCCTGTCGTTTGTTCTTTTGTTCCCTTTTGTTCCCTTTTGTTCTTCTTTGTTCTTTTTTGCTCTTCTTCCTTTGTTCTTTTGTTGCAGTATCCTTTTGTTCTTTTTGTTCTTTTGTTCTTTTGTTTAGCGGTTTCTTGCTTTCTTTTGTTCTCTTTCTCTTCGGCAGAAATAATGCTGACGTTTGCTTCCACACACACACACATACACGTACACACACGTCAAGGTGTATTTCCTTTAAGTTGAGGTATCGCGCACACATACACTACACACATAAACATGAACGGACAGTGAGAAGAACGGCTGCCTGGGTCAAAACGGCAGCGCGCGTGTCAAATGCATTCGCTCGATCAAGGGCACACGCGGGAAACTCGTTCCAGGCTTGGTTCAGCCGATGTGCATGTCGTTGATGGGTGGCACTTTTTTTTTTCTCCACTACAATCGCGCCGCAAACGCCGTTGGTCTGGCTGATCACAACTCACCGGTTTCTTTTTGTTTCCTCGTGTAAAAGGGCAGCCGATCCTCTCCCGCTCGCTCAGGCGCCCCACCGTACCGGGACCTCAAGACGGTTGGCACACGCCTCGTGCCCCGCGCCACCGCGCAACCGCCAACATGGACAGCGACGGGGATAACGATGATTACTTGAACGTCTCAGCCGAGCCCGATCCATTCGATGCTGCTGACGATGAAGCCCTCTACGGTGCGTATTCAGTGACCCTCTTTCGCCTCCCTCCTGCCCCCCTTTCGCCCCATCCGCCATCAGTCATGCTTGGCCTTGATGCGGCTCCCCACCTTCACCATCATCCTTACCTTGTTCGTCGCCCGCTAGGCTTCAATAAGCCCTTTGCCATGCCTGCCTCGACAGGCAAGACGGTCGTGTCCAACCCTGCGTACGCATCCAGCATCAACCCGCTCTTTGATGGTGGGGATGCTGACGAAGAGGGCGCCTATGCAGACCTTGATGCCCCTTCCGGCTTTGGCGGTGCCGCCACGACCGCCTTTGGCACCAACAGCGACAACGGCACGTACTTCGACCCCACCCACAACTTTGCCGGGCCCGCCACGCAAAGCGCCGAGTACATGTTTCCTGATGCCAGCCCTGACGCCGGTAGCAGCAAGGCCGGCGCCTCGAACAAAGTTGCTCCCTTCCAGATCGATGATGGCATGGACAAATCCCCCGGCACGAATGCCTCCCGCAACGACAAGGGTCGCGGTCGCCTCTACATAATCATTGCCATCCTGCTCGCCATTATTCTTGCCCTCATTGTTGTCATTGTCCTCGCCGGTGGTGGTTCCTCCGGTAACGCTACCAACGGTACCGCCAGCTCGGCCGGCTCCGAAGGCAGTCAAGCCAGCTCGCAAAACACGAAACCACCCACCACCATACCCCCGCCGACCACCACCCCTGCTCCCACCACCACAGGAGACACCGTCCCCTGTGGTACCGGTTTTTGCACGCACGGCATTTGTCACGAAGCCAAGGGCGTCTGCTGGTGTCTCGACGGTTATTTTGGCGACGCATGTGACCAGGAATGCCCCGGCCTTTGCACAGACAACTCGCGGGGCCTCTGTGGCACTCAAGGCTCGTGCCTCTGCTTCCCGGGCTTTGCTGGCGATGCTTGCCAAAACACCACCGACTCGGTCTGGATGCGCTTCCGCGACTCCCTGGGTCCCCTTGAAGACTTTGACTTTGACCAGTTTCTCGCCAACATCGACCTCCTCTTCCCGGATGACAGCTTCGCCGTCGAGGGGTGCTCCCACAATGATGGCCTTGTCTGCGAAATTAGTGTCTCCACTTCCCAGGACGCCGGCGCCGTCGTCACCCAGATTTTGAACATGGCCGAAGCTAATAACATTGACCTTTTCAACCTCGGCGTTGAAGCCGTCACCGACTCCCAAGGTGGCAACTGGTCTTCAGAGCTCTCAGCCCAGTGCCTCAACGACTGCTCGGGCCATGGTCGCTGCCTGGAAACCACTCAATGCGAGGTGCGCGCCCCTTTTCTAGCCTTTTTGACCGGGTCGCCTCGCATGCCGTGGCTTGCTTGATTTTTGTTGGGGGCAGGCATTTTCAGCCACCCATCCCGTTGGACTGTGCGGCACCATCACTTGAAACTCATGCCCTCGTGATGCCCTCTTTTTTTTATCCACCTTTCTTCTTCTTTTTCTTGCTTGCTTGCCTCCTTTTCATATAGTGCTACTCTGGCTGGGACGGCGAGGATTGCTCCCGTGAAGTTGTGTTCAAGAGCTGCGAGAACGATTGCTCTGGCAACGGCTACTGCTTTGATGGTACCTGCGAGTGTGACGAGGGCTGGTCCGGCAGTGCCTGCGACGCTCTGCTCGTGCCTTGCACCGATGATTGCAACGGTCGCGGCACCTGTGATCAAACCACCGGTATCTGCAACTGTACACAGGGCTACATTGGAGACGCTTGCGAGGAACGCATCTGCTTAGCTGGCTGCGGCGATCACGGCGTCTGCCGTAGTGGCGTCTGTGACTGCGACGACGGCTTTACCGGTGAGACCTGCTCGGAGATCAGCTGCACGCTGGACTGTGGTGACCACGGCTACTGCTCCAATAATACCTGCGTCTGCAGCACGGGCTGGAACGGCGAATACTGTGATGTGCAAGGTTGTCGCAAGGACTGCTCTGGCAACGGCGCCTGTGTACAAAACTCAGAGACAGCCATCTGGAGCTGCCAGTGCCAAAGTGGCTGGCAAGGTGATGCTTGCCAGGCCGGTATCGAACTCAACTGTAACGATGGCATTGATAATGACAACGATCGCGTCACCGATTGCAACGATGCTGACTGCTGCTCCAGCCCGGCCTGCCAGGACCACCCTTCCTGTCAAACGGTCCCTGATGCCGACGACGTAGTCACCAAGGTCAACCTCACCGCGCCCATCGATGAAGTCGATCCCATCGAGGAGGAGTCCTTCCTCGAGCAGTGGTGGCCTCTCGTTGACGGTGACTCGGCCACCCAGATGGAGGTTGACACGAGCCAGCTGGATGAGGCTCGCGTGGCCCTTGTGACTGGCACCGTTCTTGATACCAACCTCATTCCTGTCACGGGCGTCAAGGTGCAGATCTTGGGCCACCCGGAGTTTGGCTACACCATGACCACCGCCACCGGCGCCTTCAACATGGTTGTCAACGGCGGTGGCTACCTCAGCATTCGCTTTGCGCGTGACGACTTTATGGAGTCCCAGCGCACGCCCTACATCCCAGAGAACGAACGCACCATCATCCCGGCTGTGGTCATGCAGCCCGTCTCCAACATCAAGACCGAGGTCGAGCTCGGCACGGGAAGCAGCGAGGACAGCGTCGTTGCCTCTGGTGATGCGGTGGAAGACGAATCGGGCTCTCGTACCGCCCGCATGCTCTTCTTCGGCAACAACACGGCCACCGTGCAGAACATGACGGACGGCACCAACTCCACGCTCCCCTCTATGAACCTGCGCATCACCGAGTTTACCGTGGGCTCGGCTGGCCCCGAAGCCATGCCCTCCGAGCTGCCCGCCAACTCGGGTTACACTTACGCCGTGGAAATTAGCTTGGACGAGGCCACCGTCAACAGCGACACCAACGTCCAGTTTGGTTCTCCCGTCCCCTTTTACACGGAAAACTTTTTGGGCTTCCCGGTGGGTTCGGTGGTGCCCGTGGGCTCCTACAACCGCCAAGCCCAGGCCTGGATGCCGGAATCTGACGGTCGCGTCATTGAGATTGTCCGCATTGAGAAGGTCAACGGCGTGGACACGGCCGTCCTGAATTTGCGCCCCAACGCCGCAGACTTTGGTGACATTGCCTCCGAGCCCATTCTCTCTGCTGACATTGAGGCCGGCTGTGATGACGAGGCCTTCCAGCAGGTCAACGCGCACCGCAACCCCACCGCTGTGGACGAACTGTCCGACGAGGAACTCGAGAGCCACTTTCAGATCTCTCTTGCCGAGAAGCAACGCCTGGCCGAGCTCTACGGTGCTGGCGCTCAAATCTGGCGTGTCCTGGTCCCCCACGCCACGCCTTGGGATTGCAACTGGCCTTACGGGCCCCCGCTGGATGGCTGCTCCCCGGCCCAGTGCCCCAACCCTCCGGATGATCCCGAGGACAACGATGACAATCCCGAAGACCCGGATTGCGCCAAGGCCGGCTCCATCATCCACCCCAGCACTCAGACCTTGAGCGAGGCCATCAACATTGCTGGCTCGAACATGAACCTCGTCTACTCGAGCAACCGCATGCCCGGCTATCACGTGGCCATCGACGTGCCTGCGACTTCGGCCAACCCCCCGGACTCCCTGCTTGGCGTCATTGTCACGCTCAAAATTGCCGGTCGCGAATTTTCCCGCACCTTTGACTCGGGCAAGCCCAACCTCAAGGCGCGCTTCGTCTGGGACCGCCGTGACAACCGCGGCGCGCTCGTGCTCGGTCAGATCGATTATACCGTGACACGCCAGTACACCTACCCACTCACCTACTACCCCTCTCGCAGTAACTTTGCCGCGGCCTTTGGCCGCTTCTCGGGCAGTGTTACCGTGCCCAGCGGCCGCACCTCAGGTACGGCCAACCAAATGGCCAACCGCACCATTGCCGTCTCCAACGAGTATCAGGGCACGCTGCAGGGCCGTCGCGACATCCGTCGCCTCAAGATGGGCGGCTGGTCTCTCGATGTGCACCACCGCTACAACCCCAGCACCAGCATGCTGCACCGCGGTGACGGCACTCGCACGCAGTTTTATGCCAGCAAGGGCGTGACCACGACCATTCTCGGTGGCAATAACCGCCGCAGCACCAGCTGCACCGAGTGTGGTCTCGAGGGCAACACCTCCTCCCTCTACAGCCCGACGTCCGTGGCCCACCACCCCTCAGGCTCGCTCTTCATCGGCGACTACAATGTCATCTATCGCCGCGAAACCAACGGCACCGTCACCATTGCCTACACGTTCCCCCCTGGTAGCGAGCCCACGTCCACCTACTACTTGGCCGTGCACCCGACCTGGGGTGACCTCCTCGTGTCCATTCCTAGCCGTCGTCAGGTGTTCCGCCTGACCTCGGCCGGCGCGCTCGAGCCCATCATCGGCACGGGTGAGGCATGCGACCCCTCGGACCTTGTTCAGCAGGCACGGGCATGCGGCGACGGTGGCCTCGCCGTCAACGCTGCTCTCATGATGCCCCGGGGCCTCACGGTGCTCAAGGACGGTGACATCTACCTTGCCGACGGCACGCGCATCGTGCACGTGACCCCCGACGGTGTCATTGGTACCCACGTCGGTGCTACCGAGTTTATGCAGGGCATGCTCCCGGCCTACGTTCCGGACGTGCCACTGACCGACGCCATTCTGGTGCAACCCACCTACCTGGCCTACAGCGCTGTGGAGGAGTCGCTCTACATCTTGGACGGCGCCTCCGCCTTGATCTACCGGATCACTTCGGCCAACCTCATGCAGGTGGTGGCCGGGTACCCGCCCAACTCGCAACAACGTGCCGAGCCGTACCAGGACGACAAGATTGGCATTACCGAGACCGTGGCCGCCCTCACTCCGTTGCAGGATCCGCGCGGCCTGGCCATCTCTGCCACTGGCACGGTTGTCTTTGTCGAAGCCAGCATGTACCGCGTGCGCGAGGTCACGGCCGAGGGCATGATCCGCACCCTGGCCGGCTCCACCTCGCTCTGCAGCAGTTCCAGCAGCTCCAGCTGCCCAGGCATTGGCGGCACGCAGGCCCCCGATGCGGCCCTTTTCAAGGCACCCGCAGATGTCTCCATCCACCGTGGCCTCGTCTACGTGGCCGATGAGGGTAACCGTGCCATCCGCTCCCTCGGCGTGCGTGACACTTTTGCCTACGGTACTGAGCTCGCGGTTCCCGAAATGGGAACCACTCTCGTCTACGTGTTTGACAACAACGGGCGCCATCTGACCACGCGCAGCACAATTACCAACCAGCCCATCCTGACCTTCCAGTACGACGCCACCAACCCCGAGCTCCTCACGGGCCTGACCACGGCCTTTGGCGATGAGATTGTCTTTGCCCGGGATGCTGCCACGGGTCGCCTGACACGCATTACCGCCAACGGCGTGGTAACGGATGTCGAGATTGATGAATCGGGCTACTTGCGCACCATCCGCCAGCCCAACGATCGTTCCTACTACTTTGCTTATCGCATGACCCCCATGGGCATCCCCGACGGTCTGCTCGAGGAACAGATTGACGCCGAGGGTCGCTTGCATTCGTACGTGTACAACTCGGAGGGCCGTTTGACCGCCGATTCGGGTCCGCGTGGAGGCACAACCAAGCTCTCGCGGCGCCAGAACAACGAGACGGGCGAGTATCAGATTGTGGTGACGCTGCCCGAGCTTCAGGTGCAAAAGCTCTCCTTCGCACCGCTCTCCAGCGCCACGGGCACCCGCACAACGGCCACCAACGAGCACGGTGGTGTTGGCATCACGGATGTTTTCCCGGATGGCTCGTGGAATGAGTACAACCCGGATGGGTCCTCCTTGACTGCCCTGGTGAGCCCTCACCCCGTCTGGAAGGGCCAAGCCCGCGTCGTGACGCAGCAGCGCATGGTCCGGCCGTCGGGCTCTGCGCTCGTTACCAGCTATGCCTACTCGGTGACCCAAACCGACGTGACCGACCCCTTCTCGGTGACCAGCCTGACCAAGCAAACGACGATTGCCGGAAGGTTGGCCCACACCGTCACCCGCGACGTTGTGAACCGCCAGGTAACCTCTGAGGTGCCTGGCCTGGGACAGTTTGTGATGGCCTACGACGGCTTTGGCCGCACCATTACGCAGACGTTTCCGGGTAGCAACCTCGACGCGATTGAGACCTCATATCACTCCAACGGCCAAGTCAACGAGACGCGTCGCGGCAACTACTATGTGCGCTACACCTACGACGCCTCGGGTGCCGTCACGTCATGGGTCTCCAGCAGTGGACTCAGTGCCCATTACTCACAGGAAAATTTGGGCTCTGGTCTGGCTCGTCGCAACGTGTCCTACCCCTCGGGCCGCACCGTATCTTTTGACGTTGACACGCTTGGCCGGCTGCGCCAGGTGACGCTGCCCAGCGGTTCCGCCCACGTGATGGGCTACGCCGATCACATTGGTGAGGACACGGACACGTACACTGATCCAGAGGACCACGTCATGATGCAGACGCTGCGTCTGGATAACAAGATCAAGTCGATTACCCTGCCCTCGGGCCGAACCATCCAGCACGAGTTCAGCGAGGGTGGTCTGGTCACGCGCAAGATTGACGGCGATCAGTTTTTGGACCTGGATTACATTCCCGGCTTGGCGCGCCCATCCTCGCTGCTGCGTTACGGCACTGGTCACGAGGAAGTGCAGTCGACTTTTGTGTGGGACGGCCCATTGCTTCAACGCTGGACTACGGACGCTGGCTCGGTCTCGAGCTACTACCAGCTCGATTACGAGAGCTCGTGGCGCGTCCAGGACTACGACGTGTACTACAACAACAACCGCTTGTACAACACGCGTGTGTACCGCGACTCGAATGGCTTGGTGTACCAGGTGGATGACTTTCCCCTGACCTACTCGCCAAACCGCGATGAGCTCACCGTGCGACGCTCAGACGGCTTGGGCTACTGGTCGCTGGACAACAGCTTGGGCCTGCCTGCTGAGCGCAAGGCGTACGTGACCACGGGCTCCACCCCCGTCTTCCAAGAGGAGCTCCTGTACGCGCAGGGCGACAATCTTGTTTCGGGCTGGCTGCACCAGCTGCCAGGCAGCAGCAACACCGTCAACACGACCTTTGTGTACGACGTGGATGGTCAGCTTACGCAAGTCCTCGAGGACGGCGCGGAGGTTGAATCGTACAGCTACGACGTCAACGGGAACCGCGTGGCCTGGAACGTGCGCGGTGCCGCGCATTCGGCTACTTATGGTGCCGACGATGCCGTGTTCACGGTTGATGGCCAGTCATACGCCGTGGACGTGGACGGCTTTTTGACGAGTGTGCGTGGCATGTCCCTGGCCTATTCGGGCCGCGGTGAGCTGCTCTCGGCAACGCTGCCAAGCGGTGCCGGTACGGTGCGCTACCGTTACGATGGCTTTGGTCGCCGCATCATGCGCATCTCGCCCCTGGAGGAGGTGACATACTACATGTACAATGACCCCGGACAAATCCATCTGGTGACAGATATCTACATGCCCACGGGCAAGCACATGCGCTTCCGCCACGACCCCAACGGCCGCTTGGCGGTGATTCACTACGACAACGTTGACTACATTGTGGTCACGACGCACGTGGGCACACCGCTCGCCGTGGTTGAGGAAAGCTCGGGCACGGTCGTGCTCGCGCGTACCTATGACGCGTACGGTCACCTGCAGAGCGAGACGGGCACGTTTGACCTGCCCATTGGCTTCGCCGGTGGTATTGCGGATGAGGCAACGGGCCTGGTCAACTTTTTCCGCCGCGACTACGACCCCGTGGTTGGTCGCTTTTGCGCCAAGGACCCTCTGGTCTTTGGCGGTGGCTCGCCCAACCTGTTTGCCTACGTGTTCAACGACCCAGTGAACTTTAAGGACCCGCTCGGCCTCTTCTGCATTGGTTTGCAGGCCGGCTTTATCTTTGGCAGCGGCTTTGAATTTTGCGCCGACTACGACAGTGACCGCGGCTTTGAGGCGTCTGTCTGTGTGAAGAAGTACGTGGGCTTTGGCGGTGGCGTGGACATTGACCTCTTTGGCGATGCCAAGGCGTCCAAGATGAAGGCCTACGGCAAAGTCTATGGCTCGCTTAACGCGGGCCCGGCGCAATTGGGTGGTGAGCTCTCTGGTGGCTACGACTTTACGCCTGAGAACATGCCGGGCCGCAACCCGTGCAAGGGTGGCTGGAGCGGTGAGGCTGGCGTTGAGGCCCACGTGGGAGGCTATGGCGGCAAATGGAACTCGGATGATGGCTTTGATGCCATGTACACCCGTGATATGAATGACTTTGATCGCGACAAGACTGTCAAGGACTGGGGCAAGTTCAAAGCTAAGGCCGGCGCTGAAGCCGGCGTTGAACGTAAGTTGTCCCCACTGTTTGCCTGCTCATGTCGGTGCGCACCTTGGTTGTGGCATACCGATGTTGACTCACTCTTGTTGCCTGGCTGCTTGTATTTGCTTGTAGTGTGCGCCGGCAACGGCCAAAACTAAGCCTCGACCATAAACCGCCCAGCTTGACCCATGTCAAGCCCTTTTTATTTCTGTCGTGTGTCATCCCAATTTTGTTTTTGTTTTTTGTCGTTGTTGGCTCTCATGCCTGTGTCAAAATACAAGTGTGTGTCTCGCGCCCGCAAGCGAGCTGTTGACGGCCGCTTGGTCTTGTGGCGCTTTTCAAAATGTTTCCTTGATTTGCTCCTTCTTGCCCCCCGTGTGCTTGTTTGTGTTTTGTCATGCGGACTTAGGCGTGTCGACGCCCCGCCCGCGACACGATCCAAGCACCCAGGCGGTGTTGAATGGCGTGTGATGTTGTCTTGTTCTCTTGCCGTTCTCTTACCATGTTTTCAATTGACCCGCTTTGAGCGCTTCCACAACCGGCCAGCAAACACGTTTTTTGCGCGAGAATTGGCAAGGCATCGAGAGGAACCGGATTTACATGTGTCAATCCGAATGGCCCAACGGCAGCGCGATTGCACAGAGACGCCACAGACAAGCGCGTAGATCTTCTCACACGACACCACAGAGAGAGGGAGATGCATCCTCACCCTCTTGACCGGCTTAGCCGGCTCGTGATTCAGACCCCGCCCCAAAGTTGGCTCAAACGCACGTCCTGCTTGTGATATGTGCTTGTGCCTTGCTCATGACGCGGCTCATAACTGCAACAGCAACCCAAAAACCTTCAGCCTCAACCACAAAACATAGCAACAATAACATTACTATTTTATTCACAAACCATGTCCATTCATCAATAATAAACCCTATACGGCTCCTTAATATCTTCAATAACTTTTACTTTAAAGTCGATAAGTCTATAGTTGTGGTACAGTATCTTTTACAAGAGCAACAATAACTACACTTTCTTCACTTTCTGCTTTTTATAATCTCAGCATCTTCGTCACAAGAGAGAGAGAGAGAGAGAGAGAGAGAGAGAGAGAGAGAGAGCGCGCGCGCGTTAGAGGTAAGTGGCAGCGCCACCGTGGTAAATGGGGGCAGGAAGGGGCAAGGGGAACGGGCAGGCATTGCATTTGGCGCGGGTAGGGTACTCACATCTTTGGCAGCGTTCAAGGATACAGGGTGTGGCATTGACTGTGACTGACTGACGGCGTTTGTGCTTGTGTTGTTGTTGTTGGGGTGTCACAGCTCAGCAGGGCTCCGTCGTTGAGTGAAATCTGAAACGGCGGTGCCATGGGTGGTGGCTCGTCACGCGCTCGGCGCGACACCAACTCAGACCTTACACAGCGCCTGACCCAGGCAGAAGGCGCCGATGGCGCTGCAAGAGTATCCATCGCCGATGGCGCCGATGAGCACGATGAAGTCGTGTTCTCAAGCACGTACTGTTGCGGCCTCCTCACTGCCAACTGGACCGTGCAGTCGGACCTCACCTCCTTTTTCAACCGTATCTACGAGTACTACTGTGGACGTGGTCTCGTCAATATCCTGTTGCGTCGCTTCACGGACTTGCTGTAAGCCCCATGGTGCACCGTAACCACGATAAATTTTGGGGGTGAGGGTGGCCAGCTGGTGAAGAGTTGGTCGTGTTGCTTGTTGACGTCGTACAAGCATCACATCTCATACACGCCCACTCCCCTCTCTCAACCCGATGGCACCGGGCATGGGCTGGCGGGTTAGGATTGTGGCCTTTGTGTTTCTGCTCGTCGTCTTTCTGGCCTTTTGCATCGACTACCGTGGCCTCAACCGCGTCGTCGAGCAGAGCGATCAGGTGGGCGCGTTGAGGCGCGCATTGTCCATGCCACCACAACCCTGGCCACCCAAGCACCACCTGCTCATTCGCAAACGCCAACGGTGCACGGTTTTGGCAGCCCTGTCCAGATGGCGAGGTCCGAAACCCAAAGTTTTTTGAACAGGACTGCTTCGGCCACCGCATCGTTGACTTTGGACGACTCCACCGGTCAGGCCCGCCATCGTTGGTCCGCGCACGCGCATCTGCTTTCATGTGGAACCCTCATCCATCTTCATGCACGGCCTGGCCGGTGCCCTCAGACTGAACGGATTCTGGTACTTTTTGTGCGCCTGCCTGTTGGCCACGTGGACCTATCACCTCGTCGGCTTACTTGCCAGTGTGCCGCGCCTTGTCGAGATCAAGGTGCGTCACTTGTGTCATGAAGCGTGTGCATCGTCTTCTCCTCCAGCTTGCGCGCACCTGTGTCGACGCGTGTCTCCATGCTCTGCCTGTCGCTTTGTTGCACTTCCGCCCCCCATGATAGATGCTCTACACCAAGGTTCTACGTATCTCCGACGCCAGCTTGCAACACATGCCAGTACGTCCCTGATTCACGCAGCACCCTGGCCTGTAGCAGAGGCATGTGAATATAAGGGCGGGTCAAGAGGCTCACCGCCGCCCACCCCGCGCGCGTCTCTCCCGCAGTGGTCGGACGTGGTGTACGCCGTCGAGCTGGCACAGCAAACTCATGAATTTTGCGCCATCAAAAAGTGAGCTATTCCCCGTTTGCTTGCGTGCTCCCCCGGTTGTCTCCTGTTGCAATCAAAGCTGCTGCTCACAGGTATTCCAATGCCGCCGCGCTGATAGAAACCTGGACGTAATGGACATTGTGTCCATCATCCTTCAGCACGACAACTTTTTGTTGTGCATGTACAAGAACCAAGTGGTGGATGTCAGCCTGCAGCTACCCCTTGTGGGCGAATTCGATTTTCTTCCTGCCTCGCTGCAGTGGGCTGCGCACCGAGTGATCAATGGTGTCCTCTACAACAAGCACCGTCGTCTCCGAGACGAGGTTGGTTTCGGTGTCTCGCTTGGCGGTGTCTGACTTGGCATGAGCCGGCTGCTATGCCTGACGTATTCTGCGCTTTATTGCTAGGTTCGCAATGTCCAGAGCCATGACCAGATTGCCGGTGAACTCAGATACTACTTTCGCGTAAGCATGTTTGATCGCTCAGGAGGGCGAGGGAAACTGCCCAGACCTTGGTCGTGACCGTCGCCTCTCTTGCCTCTCTTACCTTCTGCTTATACCCTTGTGCTGTCTGCTTCTGCGGTGGCTGCTGCTGCTGGCGAATATCCAAATAGCTTTACGGGATAGCCTACATCCTTCTCTGCCCGCTTTTCTTGATTCATCGCTTCGTCATGTTCTGCTTTGGACACTCTGGTCCGTGCGCACGCTCTTGCCCTTGCCTTGAGCCGGCCCAGGCACTCGTTTAACATTTTATCTGATTCCCCATGGCACCTCCTGGTTGTGTGCGTAGACCTCATTCAAAAGCAGCCAGGCTACTTAGCAGCCCGCCAGTGGACACCGTTTGCGCACTGGGACATGCGCGTGTACAATGAGCTTCCACACTACCTGCACCGCCGCCTCAGCGCGGCCTATGACCCCACTTGCAATTATTTGCGCTCCTTTGTCTCCCACACCTGGAATATCGTGGCACGGTATGGGAGACCCTGCCTGCTTGCATTCATTTGATCCGACCAGTCCAAGAGGTCAAAGGCATCGACTTGCGTTTTGCTAAGGATTGGTTGGCCTGCGGAACTGGCCCGTGGCCGTCAATCAGAGGCGCACCCGTCTTCTGTCCTCACCTGTGCTGTGTTATTCGTCCGACCGCGCTTTGTCTCCATGCCGGCAGCTTTTTCGTGTTTGTGCTTGGTGGCCTGTTTGTCATCATTAGCCTGTTTGGTTATGTCCTTGATGAGGATTTGCTGCTTCGCGTTGACTTGACACCCAACCGCTCCATTGCGTGGTGGTTTGCCACGATCGGTCAGTGCCGAAACAACGAGCCTGTTCCGCGCACTGCTGCATAAGCGCCGCACACTGCCCGCCTCGAAGTGCTTAGCTCTGCTTGCCTCTTACCTGTGATCTTGTTGTGACCCGGTGCACAAGGTGGCCTGTTGGCGGTGGCGCGATCGATGGCCCCACCGCAAGTGAGCATCGACGATGTGAACATGGATCCCCGAACGCCGTTTGCTCTGATGAAGAAGCAATTTTACGATTTTGTCGATCGAAATGTCAATCCGCTCAATGAAAGCACGCGCGTCTACTTTTCCAAGCTTCTGCAACTTCGAGCTTACGTGGTGCTTGAGGAAATTTTCGGGCTACTCCTGATCCCATACATGCTCTTTGTGCGCTTCCCGGCCTATGCGGATCGCATTGTCGATATGTACCACAAGCAGGAAGCTTACCTTGCTGGTTCGTAGTTGGCCACAAACCCTGTAGCATAGCCCCATGCCTCTGTGCTCACAACCTGGTCCTTACCTGCCATGAAATTGCTGTTTTTTGTCTTGCTAATTTCTGTGCTTTCCTCGCTGTTCTTGGTGCCCCTTCTTCGGCGCCCATCCTCTCGTTGTGGGTTCAACAGACGAGCCTGCTTTTGGCTCCTTCTGTAAAGAAGCCATGGACTGCATTTTGCAGAGCAAGTCACATGTTCAAAAGTCCGTGATTGAGCATTCCGATGATGGTGCGCAAGCATCAGCGGCGGCTTTGCGACCAATTCCAGCCGCCATGGCATCCATGGCGCCCGCTGCCACGCGTGCTGGCCCAGGCGAGCGCTCGCAGTATGCAAATGGGTATGTGTTCTTAGCTTGCATGCGCTTTGTTTTTTTTATTACCTCGACCTCTTGGATTGTCTTGTGCCGCTGTCGAACGCCCAGGGTGCTGCGCCCGGTTGTTGACTCGTGTTTTGTTATGCCTGTCGCAGTGAATACGTGGCGCTGGGGATGGATGATGATGTGGCGCCCGCGAGCAGACCCGTACCGGCACACACAGAACGGCAAGCAGCGGACCGTGAGCGTGCAGCGCGCGGTTGGGCGCACATGTATCAGTCCTACTATGATCGCTCCATGTGGTCTTCCACTGTGCACGCTTCGCGGCAAGGCTCGGCGCCGAGCGAGGTACCGCAGCCCGACTGGGACTAAGTGTAATAGCTTGGCTGCAAGTGTGAGGGTGTGGTCGTGGACGTGCGTGTTGTTTCTTTCCCGTGTACCAAAACATGAGGACGCGGGCCCATGTAGTGTGCCAAGTTAGTACTAGGATCCACATGAAACATCCAGCCTTGTCCGCAGTCAGCGTGGTTTTTTAAATTGATCCTTTATCCAACGTAGCCAATGCGATAAACTAAGAGAGAGGGCCTTATCAGCCTTGCTGGTGTGCCGACGGGCAGCCGGCCAGAGAGGATGGGCTAGTGCAGATGAGCAAGCTGGCAAAGCCGTGATGCTGATGCGGGTTCACTAGGTGCATTCGATGGTCCAAAGGAGGGCCGAGGAGGACGTGACGCGCACGTGTGTGCCGGTAGCGCGGTTGCTGGTGGATAGGAGGCCACCCCAGCGCATCTCCAATTCGTCACAGTCGCTCAGATTCCACTGCAGACCGTGGGTGACGGCGCGCGCCGAGCCCGCCAAGGGCAAGAGGCCACAGTGGGGGCCTTCGACGGCACGCACCAATCCCAAGTGGTGGTCTCCGGGCGGCAAGACCTCGGCCAAACAGTCTTGGTCACGAAACACGATGCGGTGCGTGTTTACGTACATAAGCCCCGAGTTGAGCGACTGGAGCACGTGATCGAGGCGGCCACGCAAACCACCGCACACGACCACGGTCCACCGCGCTGCTGGCGTAGCCGGTGCTGCCCGATGCAGGCCGTCTACTTGGGCCACCTGCAAGAAGGTTGAATGCGACCGGTAGGCGAAGCAGGCGTGAGTAAGGTGTGGAAGGACCGATTGCAAGCAAGGGTGAAGCAGGCGTTGGCTCCTGCTGGCAGGCGCAGCCCTGAGTGACGCACGGTGGACCAGCGATCAGTGTCCTGGAGGAAGTTGAGGGCCTTTTGAAGGTCGGTCGAGTCCTGATCCTGCAGATGGAGGATGGCCGCGGGTGGGTCCTGCCGCTTGTAGTGGTCGAGAGTGGCGGGCAGGACGGAGTCAAAGTCTCCTATGATAGCCGTTAGCTTGAGCTGTGGGTCGTGCTGGTGCAGCCGATTGGCCCCGCCATCAAGAGCCAGGATACCCTGAGCGCCACGCAGGAGAGCATCGTGGCAAGGCTGAAGCGGCGTGTTGGACACAATGGCGATGTACGGGGGCAGGTCATTTGAGTGAATCGAAGGGACGGGCTCGGTCATGCTGCCGTTTTTGCGGCCTGTTTGCCAAAGCACGCTGGAGGAAATGACCAAAGTGCCCGTCACCTGCCAGCTGGCTCCAGAGGTTGATGCTCACCGAGGCGACCACGTACGCGTTGGCGATCTGCTGCAAAAGCAATCGAGCTTTGGGTGAGGAGGAGCCCGTGAGCAAGTTTGCTCTGCGGTGAGGGTGCGTGAACAGCAAGGGCAGAGCAAAGCGGACATTGCAAGTGATCAATGCCTAGCTCCGACACACAGGCGTCAACTCGGCGTCAGAGATCATAACGTACCAAAAATAAAAAAAAGAGGGCTCCGCACCGTTCAGAGGATCGTCTCAAACTGAGGAATTGGTGTGAGTAAAAGTTGTAAGGTTTGCAGAGATTGTACTGGCCGTGAGTTCTTATGAGTTTTTTTAGGTAATTTGCAATCAATTTTTGGTTAATTTTTCTGCTTTTTTTTTTTTAAGCGTCTGTCTGTCTGTCTGTCTGTCTGTCTGTCTGTCTGTCTGTCTGTCTCCCTCTTCCTACAGGTGCAAAGCTGTTTCTGTACTGTCATGCACGCACCAGCGTCTTGCTTGCCCGCGCGCCCCGGTCGTGTCGATCTTCGCACTTTCCATCACGAAGCCCTATCATACAGGTCACACAACAAGGCCCCATACAACACATGTCGCAAATGTCCACGGCCCCCAATCCCTAACCCGCCCTTGCTCACTGGAAGAGCTGTGCCGTGTTTGTGATCAGATCGATCTATTGGCTTTCCATCGTCGACTTCTGCTATTAAAGGCCAAGCTGGCAAGTCGCCATGCACGCGACAACACGCTTACGCGTTTCAGCAGTTTTCCGTTTCATCATTCCTTCAGGGTGAAAGGATCGATTAAAAAGGACAACGGCAACACAAGAAGCAGGCAGACCTAGGTGTCGAGGATCAGGGTCTTTTTCTCTTTTTTAATACATTTTAGCCCAGCATGGTTTTCTTGCGACCGCGGGCACGCACTATCAAGGGGAGCAATGGATGGCGGGACGACATTGAATCAAATGGCGAGGTTGGTCAGCCGAAAGCAAAGGCGTATTGCACAAACCGTCTTCGAGGCGTTTGAGAACTAGTTTCGCTTGTTTGCCGGCATTCTGACGGTAGGCTTGCAGGATACGGGCAAACTGATGCAGGGCAGGGCAAGTGAGTATGAGGCGGGGGATGCAGGGATGCGCACGGCGGAGCGTGTGGCGGGCAGACATACCAAGGGCGCCGAGTTGGGGTGGGTGCTGTCAAGAGCACGCTCTAGGACGTAAAGATCGACGGCCTTGTCTTCTTCCATCTTAGTGATGGAGGAGAGGCCAAAGTCGATCATGACGAGTTGTGCATTGGGGCGGCGGATCATGTTGCTGGTGGTGAGATCACCGTGGATTAGGTCGTTGGCGTGGAGGCGACCGACGGCACGACCAATCTGCTCGGCGAGTTCCATTCGGGCTGGCGCTGCCTCATCCAGCTGATAAAGATAATCGCGGGCGGTCTCTCCATCTACAAATGCGTACCCAGGTGTGTATGGGTTCAGGTGCGAGCCTCCTCAGACGCGGCGGGGAGGAGTGGGTGTGATCTGGCAGGTGAACCCACCAACGTCTTCTATGTAGAGGCGGCTGGTGGTGATGTCGACGTAGTACAAGGCTGGCACGGAAATGCCAAGGGTCCGACACTTGGCGAGGGCCCGGCCCTCCTGGACCGTACGTTTCTGTGTGAGCTTGCTATCAAGAGTTGGGTGGCGATACTCTATACGTGATGAGCGTTCGAGTGAGAGTGTTGCATATGGAGTGCTCCGGAGGTGTGTGTGTGTGTGTGTGTGTGTGGGGTATTGCATGGAAGTGGGAGGGAGTTGGGCATGAAGCGAGACGCGGTGGAGACAAACCTTTGCGGAAGCGTTCTTTGATGATGCAGCTCTTGCCGCACAAGCTGCCACGGAAGACACGCTGCGAGGCAATGCCCGTCACAGCATAAGCGAACATGAATCATCGGGCAGCCAAGGGCACGGGAGCGGGGGCCAGGTATCGACGTACGGCTTCGGCACCTTGCTTGATGAGCTGGTTCTGGTCCTCGTGCTATCACATCAAGGGGTATGAGTGTGACACCGCGTGAGCTCGAGCAGTTGCGCACGGTAAGGAGGCGGCGGCGGGGCGATCGGACCTGCGTCGCCGCGACGCGGGACTTTGTGGGTTCGGCCATTGGCGCGGTAATTGCTTGAATGAGGTAAAGCCCCAAGTGTTCAATGCCACGTTGGCTTTGAATTGCTTCCCTGACGAGGAGCAAGGGCACTGACTGAGTGACTGACTGAGGGTCCGCTGCCGTTTTTTTTTTTTTTTTTTTCAGCTCGTCTGACAGGGATGGGGGTCACAACCACACAACTGCCTATAATTGGACCCCATGAACCACCCGGAGTTACCTATGCACACTTGATCGCGATGGCTTGACAATAGACGATATGTGTCAATTCTCACACTTGTAAAGAAAACCTCTGACAATATCTTGTGTGTGTGTGTGTGTGTGTGTGTGTGTGTGTGTGTGTGTGTGTGTGTGTGGAATGGCAGCGGCCTCGCCGCCACGGCCGCCGCCGCTGTGCACGACCCATTGCGGTCCACGTCGCTGATGGTAGATGAAGGGCATCAAGCGCCGTTCCACCAGCGGCTGCATCAGCAACTCTCATCGAGCCGTCCACGGCGTGTCGTATCACACTCCTCCATCTCCAACCACCCCTACGACCAACATGTGCACCCGCCCCTCCATATCACAAGAGTCTCTGACATTCTCGGTGTGTGATGTGTGTGTGTGTGTCTCTCTCTCTATCTATCTCTTGTCTCTCTCTCTCTAACTCTCTCTCTAAATTCATCTCTCTCTGTCTCTCTCTCTCTCTCTCTCTGTCTGTCTCTCTGTGTGTCACTTTGTGACGCTTTGAGGCACACTTCTCTCTCTTGCTGTCTCTCTGGCTGTCTCTGTCTCTGTCTCTGTTTTAGCCTTCAAACTCTGCATCAATCCCTGATGATGGCCAGTACGCCTCCCCTTCCCTCTCAAACTATAGATCCCACAGTCTCCCTCTCTCCATTGCTTCCTCATTTCTCTCCCATCTCACTCTATACCTTGATTTACACATTGCTTCAAATCCTGCTCCCCACCATCTCTCTTCTTCTCCTCTCCTGCAACCCCATCCCTCTTCCCCCATCTCCAACCCCAATTCCCATCTCTTCCAAAACCACCACCATCACGCCCCCTCTCTCCTCAATCACTCCCCCTCGCTCACACTCTCTGCCCCCCTCGGTGCCCACTGCTGCTGATGACGATGGTGGTGGTGCAGTTTTGGACACAACACCCCGCGACTGACCGTGTTGGCAGCTGGACGGACGCTGGAGCGCTCGGTTGCTCGTATCATTCGATTGGTCGGGATAGCAGCAGCGTGTGGAGGCGTGTCGGATTGCATTTGACGATATAGGCGAGTGGCTGTGTACGGGTTGGGAGCTGCTTTCGCCTCGGAACGCAAACGGACGCGAGGCCCCTTGCGCGGACTTGGCGCCGTCCAGCCCGTCAAGCTTGAGCGCCAGCGACTCGACACCGGGCTTTGGCTTGTACGTAAAGGACTAGCTGCTCTTGACCATAACATCATAACAGATTGGGAACTGGGAAGCGGGAAGCGGGAAGGTGGGGTTCAGCAGCAGCCTGCTTGGCTGCGTCACCTCGCGCGGCGGCGTGGCCGCCGAGTCAAATTCTCCCTTGCCCTGTTCCCTGCCTGGCGTACTTCCTTCCTTCCTCATACAAACGCAGCACACCTTCTCCTCTTCATGTTCTGTCTCATCTTGCACGCGTCACCATGTCCTTGTTGCTCTTCGCCTCACCATCGACTTCCCCACCCCCACTTAGATATAATACACGCGACACTCTACCCCATGTCGACGCCTGATGGGAATTTGGCGCCGGCCTAAAGCGCCATGGCCGTGAATCACCCTTATCATCCTGCTTATGCCGTCCCTGGGTGAGTGTCCCTCACTCGCCTTTTCCGTGACCCCTCTCCTTCGCTTTGAGGCCCGTGGTCATTGTGAAGAGGAGGAGAGCACTTGCCAACCAATCCTAGTCCCCTCGCAGCCCATCAGCCTTTGGCTCACATCTTGGTTTGCCGGGGGAGGACTCAACAGTCACGTCTCCACAAGTAGCACCATGGCGTCTGCGTTACCCACCTCACTCAAGAAAAAGTCCGGACAAGGCAATGATTTGAACATTGACGACTTTCTCAGCCTCTTGCCCTCTTTTGGCAAAGCTCGTGCCCCAGGTATGCTTCACCCGCCTTCGACCCGTCTCCGCGTCATCGTCTCATAGCTTCAAAGCATCCAACACGCCAACCCGCCCCACGCAACGCCATGCCCAACCCTCCTTCTTCAATCCCCCCTCCCCTTCTCGTCTCGGAGCCTTAATCCTCTCTTCCTGCACGCGTGAATAGATCCAGACCAGGGCGATGACGCCGGGACCGCCAGCCGACGTCTCAGCCGCTCCAACAGCATGCGGTCTGGCGCTGGCTCTCCCGTGCGGAAAACTCCCAGCGGCTGTATTACCTACACCGTTCAGGCCAACGATACCTTGCGCGGCGTCGCCGTCCGTTTTGGCATGGCACCCGGGGAAGTTCTTCTCCTCAATAAGCTCAGCGGCTCTTACGTCTATCCCGGTCAAACCTTGTTTGTCAAAGACCCAGAAAGCCAGGAGGCTGTCAACTACATCCCCGCCACTGCTCCTGACAAACGCGTACGTCCCAAACTTAAGACACCGAAAACTCAAAAGGAAAAGAAAAGGACAAAAAAAAAACCAACTGCCACAATACTGGCTCGCACCCACCCACCCACACACGGGTGGGGCAGGCAGCTGGATGCGTGTCCTTGGATGATTGCGCCTCTGACATGTCTCACACTTTCTTCTCTTTACTCTGTAGGTTTCACCTCGCAGCTCAACTGCCGATTATGTCCAGAGTCGGCTTCGGCAGCCTTCCATGTCACGGGTTGCACGCCGCTTTGCCGGTCCCAAGATCGACCCTACCCTCGTCTCTATCACCCCCATGCCCCAAAACTACCTCGCTGACCTCACCCTAACCCCGATTGAGTACTTTCGCGAAGACGCCGTGCGCCTGCACTGCATGTACTTTACGGACGGGGAAGGGATTATTGCCGGTACTCTCTCCATGGATACGCACCTCGTCACCTTTCTCCCCGATGTCAGCGACCTCGTCCGAGAGCTGGGGGCTCAGCGTTTTTCCTTCCAACTCAGTATGTATTCCCCCTTGTTCCGAGGCGAAGCGCTCCGCACCCGGATTTCCTCTGCCTACTCACCGGTTTCTTTGCGCACCACCGCCTTGGCCTATCCCAATGGATCACTTCGCCACATGGCTACGTCGCATGTGTCATTAGACACGGAAGACTTGTTATTACCGCGCTCACAGACGGCTGCGCCCGAGTTTCGTCCCCATCATTTGGACCCTGCCGGGCGCCACCATGCCCACTTGCAGGAAGACTTGCGACGCACGATTCGATTGCTGGGTGAAGATTCTCCCTACGTTATCCAAGCAAAGGCAACCCTTGGCGACCCAGAAACCGATGGCGGCAACTTGACAGAGGACGAACCAGACGATTCAGAAGATGGTCAGGACACTGAGGACACAGCAAACCCAGACGAGGCCCTGGCCAGACTAGACGCCGCCCAAGAAAAGCATGAGCAAGCGATGACTGCCGCTGCCAACGTCTCGCTCACAGCAGTCAGCGATCAAACTGAAGTAGCCAGTGTGGTCACGCCTTCCAAGGCTGATTCAACATCGGACAGCCTAGCCACGCCCGCGACCCCAGCTTCCGCTCTTGAAGCAAGCGCCGAACAGGCTTTGCCGGAGCCGGCGCCTCACGGTGACGCTGCGGCATCAGCTGAGGCTACCGCGTCTGGAGGCGACGCCGCAACCGCCGCCTCAGCCTCCGCTACTGCTGAGGCCATCGTGGAGGCGGCGGCCTCGGGCCAAGACACAGAGACAAGCGCTGTCGCCGGTGAAACTGCAAAGGCGGCCAATGTCACCGCCATGCTCAAAACACCCGCCGCTCGGCCGACTCGCCGGCGGTTGCGCTCCAACGAGGACGAGGACTACCCTCTCTACATCTGCCTTCGTCAGCAACTCGTCTTTGGTGAGCCCCCAACTGCCGGAACCGTTGCTCAATATTGGCTTGGCGTGAGCCGGGGTCGCCTTGAACCTGCCTTCCAGTATCTTGAGCATACCACCAAGGTTGCCGTGGCCCACAACAACTCTTGGGAGGTGGTCGAACACGAGGAAATGGCCCCAACGGAACAGCAGCGCCTTAATATGATGCTCAGTGTGCCGAAGATCAAGTCCAAGTTCTTGACCCCCGACATGGTTGAGGCCGTCGCCCAGCATTTGCCCAGCTGGCAGCGCCTGTTGGACTGGAAAATGATTTATTCTACCTATCGCGATGGCATCAGGTTTGTCCACCGGGGTCAAGCTTCTTGTCGCCATAGAGACTTTTCGTGACCCCGCCCTGGTATTCTTTGTGACCTCGCATTATGCAAGTTTGCCTGGTTTCTCATCTCCTTTGCTACTGTGTATTTTCCGCGTGCGTTTCAATGTATAGCCTGGGAACTTTGTATAAGAACGCCGATCAACACCCCGGGGCCTCGCTTTTGTTTGTGCGAGACACAGCTGGTCACGTATGTTCGAGCTCGTCATTTGCCACGTCTGTTGATACCAAGTGATCGCGCCGCCCATCCTCATGCACATCCGTGCTTTGTTGCTGCATGTAGATTTTTGGCGCGTATACCCCCGACACGTGGCACCCCAGTGAAAACAAGTTTTACGGCTCAGGCAAGGCGTTTGTCTTCAAGCTGAAGCCGACCATTGAGATGTATAAATGGACGGGTGCCAATCGTTATATCATGATGGGTGCTCATGATAACATTGTTGTGGGTGGTGGCGGGTGAGTATCTGCTCAACTATCTCCGGCTAGCATCTTTGACATGTATTCTTACGACTGCCTTGTTTCTTGCCTTTTGTGCTACGTAGCGGCACCTTTGCTATCTGGATTGACGGCGACTTCAACCGTGGCAGCTCACAGACCTGCACTGCGTTCAACAATCCGCCCCTGGCTAGCGGCGAGCAGTTTGAGGTGCACGACGTTGAGGTCTGGGCCTTCAACTCCATGTAAATTGCCTCTTGGCTGAGTCCTTTTTTGGCAATATCGCTCAATGAATCATCTCATTGCAAGCCTGATGCTTGCTCCATTTCCTGCCCTGGCGGCGTCCCTGTATATTCTGAAGCTGTTGTTCGAAGTGTTGACACCCTGATATCGTGATGTGTGAGTCAAGTACAACAACTCTTTCGTTCTGCTTTTTTTTTGTAATAAATTTATGTCGGATATCGTCCAACCACTATGCTGAAGTTTGGGCATGTAAGGCGACGGTTTTCTCAGAAGCTGTGGATATTGCGCACGATTGACTTTTTGTGCTCCAAACATTTGCAGCACCAAACGTTTCAGCACACATTTCGAAGTAAGGAACATGGAAGCATAAAAGCATGGAGGCATGGAAGCAGAGTCAAGCATGGTAGGCATCAAGGCATCGGACTGCGCATGTCGGACCCCAAATCACGGCATACAGACAAGGTGACAATTAATTCTGCACATTTGGGCCGGTACCCACAAATCCTCGACATTTTCAATGGGTACTTCAAGCTTACGCCACGTGACACTTGAGAACGTCACCTACACATGGGCCGTCTTCGGCCACGTCTACTCTTTTGGGGGGGCACGGGCAATGGGATGAGAACACGCGAAGCATATCACATGCACCGTGATTGTTCTGTGTGGTTTCATAGTAACTGCAGAACGTGATCGGGTTGGTAGCGTTATGACTCATACATGAAGCAGGTGCCTGTGTATCACGCGGTATTGCCTTGAACAACAACCCCCTATGGGAGTAGACCAAGCAGGTGTGGCAAAAACAACCCCACAAACCCTCTCAGTCCGAAACAGACCAACACACTGCCCACCACCGTGGCCTTCAACATGTCCTTTGCTCCGGTGGGCACCGGCTGTTGCGTGTCAAAACGCGCAATGCACCCCCACGTCTGGGGCTTGAGCCGCCTCAGAGTATATTTTACACAAACGAACTCGCGGCTGCCTTTCCCTTTCCTCTTGGGATTACATCCTCCTCCTCGGATTCATCTTCATGCGTGTGCTGCAAACAAGGCGTCGGCAAAGCCGACGCCCGCAAGGCGGTCGGCTGTCATGGTCGAACAAACCGTTGGCATTGCTGCTGGCTGCCTTTGTGACTCTGCTGGCTCCCACCGCCCAAGGCTTCCCCGTGACCGGTGCCATGTCCACACTGCTGGGATCAAACAGCACCCACTTTGTGCACGAGATTTACGGACAGCGGCACGCCATCTTCCCTGCTCCGCTCGCGCCCGCGGCCAACTGGCTTGCTCGCGATCCGCTCTTAAATTCGTTCATGGCCGAGGCCGACCTCAACCGAACGCTGATCACACTGGTCAACCTTTACGGTCGCAGCCAAGATGCAATCGCCTTTCGTGACCGTCACGCTGCTGATGTACCACTTGATACGCTTTTGGAGCGCGTGTCCTTGGAACACCTCTACGACTACCTCGTCCAGCACAGCTATTCGGTGGTGATTCGTGAAGAGTATTTTCCCGGGTACGCCCAAACAAGCCTTGAAGAGCTGATTCAGACGGCTTTTGGCAGCTCGACAGTCACCTCGCATGTGTATCTCTCGGGCAGCGAGGCTCATGCTCTCAACCCTCACACCGATCCGTATGTCATCCGGGCACCTTGAACGCGCTTGAATGAATCACCTTGACCTGCAATTAACCCTGGTCTCTCAACGTGTTGATAGTTACGACGTATTGGTCCTGCACCTGCATGGCCAGAAGCATTGGACTGTCTGTCATCCGTTGGATTCCAGCACCGAGTGGGCCGATGCGTCCCAAGCTCAGCTGGCCCAGCTCTTTGAGATCCAGCGCAAGAGTGTCGACGGTCAGGCCAATGCTTTCACCGTGTGTTCTTTAGCATCACGTCCTTGAAAATCGCAGCTGACCTCTACCCCACCATTCCCCATGTGTGTGGTAGGCTGCACAAATTTTGACATTGCAGAGACGGACAAGATGCGCTGCGAGCATTTCACCCTCAGTCCAGGCGATGTACTCTACCTGCCAAAGTCCACCATCCACTTCGCCACAACATCGCCCAACACAACTACCGCGCATATCACCTTGTCCCTGGAGCGACAGGGCCAATCTTGGATTGATCTCGTCCGCCGTGCATGTGCGGTTCTTGACAACCAGGCTTGTACCGTTATCGAGAGTACCCTTGCCTCGCTTGAGACTTCACCCTCTGGCCTTCACTGGCTTGAGCTGGCCACGTTTCCTACGGACGAGCCGTGTCAGATGGCCCAAAAGCGTCTTCTTGGTTTCGAAAAGGACTCTCTGCGTACGCTCGTGGCCCAGGACCCACAACTTGATTTCACCTACGTGACCTCCAAGGATGTCTTGGCTACCCTCCAGCGCTTGGCTAGCTGTACCGCCTCTTTGGGTTGGGATTCACAGGGACGCGAAGTGACTTTTGAGGGCCTTCTCACCAACCCAGTGACCCATTACGACGTACGCTCCCTCACATGCTCTTGGCGAGTGACGAACACGCGCACTCACAATTAACCCCTCCGTAGATTGTCGAACGTCACCGCCGCTCGGCTCCCTGGACGGCACCTGGCAATTCTCGTGGCGGCTCTTGCAATGGTTGTGTCTACTACGAGTGCACGTATGTTCAGCGCAATCTAGTTTGCCCCCTTTCCAGTCTGAGGTAGCCGCCTCATGCTATCCTATATTATCTCCTACCACAGCAACCGTTGTAACTCGAACTGCGGCAGCTACGTAAGATTCTTGCCATCAAGCCCTTGCAAACCAACCAAACAAACAAACCAAAAAAAACAAAAACAAAAACAAAACCGACATGTCGTTTCATTAGCGTCCTCTGGCTCTCACCAAACTTAGGGCTGCAGCGGAGGTTGTGACGATGAGTGTGACGATAGCTGTAAATACCTTTTTTTTGGCTGCGATGGCGGGTGGGTATTCGGACCTCTTAAAAGTGGCTAGGGCCTTGATGATCGCATCTAACTTTGAAGCCCCGCGCGCCTGTGGCAGTTGTGACAGTGGCTGCGATGACTCATGCTCCAACAACTGCGCCACCTGCACGGGAGGCTGTGTATGTTTTATGTGTCCAATCCGTCGGCTTTCAAAGCACGTGGAAGAGAAACGACTGCCCTCATCACCGACTGGTCACCATGTAATAGAACTTGGGCAAGACGCGATGCAACTCCTGCAATTGCCGCGCTGGACACTACTTTCAGGGGGGTAACAGTCATAACATTGCCAACAGTGGGTGTCGAGGTAGGCGCTCGTGAGATTACGCATGTCCTTTGCATTTCATCATCACGCCTCAATGCACCAGATCTCTCATCTTCTGAACAGATTGCACAGCTGGAAAATATCAAGATCAGACAAGCCACTTGTCACGCTCTTGCAAAGACTGTGCAGCAGGCACATCCAGTGGTAGCACGTCGCGCACGAGCCCGTGTCCAACCTGCGCCTCGGTGGGTAGTCATGGAACGAAAACATTCCCTTCCAATGCTCGAGAGTGTGATTTTTAGCTTCAAGAACGTGTTGGGAGTTTGATTTTCTACCTACCTGTTAATGTCAACACCTTGCTTACCGGGGTTGACGATTGGTTTTATTCCAGGGTACCTTTCAACCGTCCACGGGCGCCACATCATGCCTGTCATGCTCCGGTAGCGGCACCAAGTGCAACACGGGTCGCTACACCACTGGTTGTGCAGGCACTTCCGCTGGAAGTTGCACGGCATGTGCAACCAACTACTATCAGTCTCAAAACAGTGTATACAAGACGGCCTGCACACGGTGCTCTACTTGCAATGCCGGTCAATTCTACACGTGCAACGCCAACTCAGGACTTGCATGCACGGTTCGTGTTGCTTAGAAAGAGTGAACAATACTAGCACAGGGGACAGCCTTCACCTTTGCGCGCTTACATCATCTGGTCTCTGTAGGCATGTGGAGGCGGCACATATCAGTCTTCCGACGCCCACCGCAGCACCAGCTGTTTGGCTCAAAACACATGCGGAGCAGGCTCTTATTTTTCGGGTAGCATCTTCTCGGCCGGCTCGTGCACCACTTGCAATTACGGTACCTACATTGCCACCTCTGCCCACCGCACTACCTCATGCACGCCGTGGCCCACCTGTCCGGCCGGCACCTTCAAGTCTGGAGCCACCACAAGAAGTGGTGGCTCGTGTGCCGCATGTGGCAGTGGAACTTTTCAAACTACAAACAGTCACATCCTGACGTCTTGCTCTTCTTGCGCCGCCACGGGCAAGGTCTGCGGCACTGGCCAGTATCAATCGGGTTGTGCTGGTCCATCTGCTGGTGCCTGCTCCTCCTGCCCAGCCAACACCTATCAAGCCTCTTCCTCGCACCGCCTGACCAGCTGCACAAACTGCAGAACGTGTGGCACAGGCCAGTATCTTGCCAATTGTGCTGGTGCCACTGGCCCGGGCATTTGTCAAGTGTGCAACTCAGGCACCTATCAGAGCCAAACTGAACACCAATCACGCACCTGCCCATCCTGCGCTTCCTGCAGTCCGGGCTATTATCGTGACGGTTGCGGTGGTGGAAGCGCAGGAACCTGCGTTGCCTGCGCGAGCGGATTCTACCAAAGCCAGCAGGTCGGACTGCGTCAGCCTCTTTCCAAGCCCCGCATAGATCAAGAATCCGCCTTCTCACACCTTGAATGCCTCTTTTGTGCGTATGTGCTTTCTCCACTTGTCCTCCTCTGCTTCTGCCCCACCACAATCGCAGACATACGCTACATCTTGCTACCCATGCCCTGGCTGCCCGAGTGGCTACACCCGCACTGGCTGTGGGGGCTCCGCAGAGGGCACCTGCGTGGGTCTAGTCTGCCCCGCTTTGCCCGCAGTCAGCAGCGCCGTGCTCACGTACAGCAATTCAGAGCGACGCTATCCCGTTATCGCAACGTTTGCGTAAGTGCACCTGCCGGCTCGTTGAGAGGCGTGTTGTCAGTCAGGCTTGCCTCGCGAGTAGCCTCATGTCGTTCCTCCTGTGTTGATCTTGATCCTGTTCCAGCTGTGTTGCGGGATTCGAGCAGACCGGTGGGGATGCAAGTCGCTCGTGCACACCGGCGCTGACCTGGGCAGGAGCAGAAATCATTTGCACCCGTGTCTCTTGTGGGGACCTGCCCGCGCTCAGCAATGGCTTTGTGGACACGAGCGGTGGCATTGATTTTGAGAGCGTAGCCACGTTTTCTTGCAATGAGGGTTATACCCGAAGCGGCCCAGCGAGCCGCACCTGCCAAGCCAGCGGCGAATGGTCAGGCTCTGCGCCCATGTGCGTGACCTTACCTTGCCCATCCCTGCCCGTGTTTGCCCATGGGTCGGCGACTAGCTCTAGCAGCAACCCGATCGTGGGTGCGACCCTCACTTACGCATGTGACGCCGGCTACACTCTTTCGGGCAATACCGAGGCCACATGCATTTGGTCTGGCTCCGCCATGATGTGGAATACTGAGGCACCGACCTGCACCGCGATTCCGTGTGACCCTCTCGTGGCACCAGCGAACGGTGAATTGGACGTGTCAAACAACGGCATCTTTCCCGCCACTGCAACCTACAATTGCCAAGCCGGTTACACGCTGACAGCGGATGGCACGCGCACCTGCCAGACAGATGGCACATGGAGCGGGTCTGTGCCAGCCTGTACTGGTGTGCCATGTGAAACCCTCACGGCACCGCCGTATGGTGCCGTGAGCAGCACCCACAATTGGTTTCCTAGCACGGTCACCTTCACTTGCTTTGATGGCTATGAATTGGCTGGAGCAAGCTCTTTGGAGTGTCGATCAGACGGGAGTTGGAGTGACAGCGCACCCACCTGCAAACCATGCGCCGTCAACATGTTCCGCAATACCTCCACCTCGGGCCCTCAGTGCGAGTCCTGCCCAGCGTTTAGCTCGACTGGCGGCCTCACGGCACGTGTCACGTGCGCCTGTAATGCTGGCTTTGGTGGTGTGGCTGGCTCATGTCAAGCTTGTCCTGTAAACACCTCAAAGAGCACAGTTGACAATGCACCCTGCACTGCTTGTGCACCAGGATACATGACCTCTGGCACCAACGCTGAGACATGTGATGGCGTTCCTTGTGCCATGGTCCCCAGTATTGCCTACGGATCGTTCATTTCCACAAACAACAATCGCTATCCCTCGACTGGCACTTTCAGTTGCGAGACTGGGTTTGCGCTCGCCAACGACGACAATGGGGTGCGCACCTGTCAGATTGATGGATCGTGGTCCGCCGAAGCCGCCAGCTGCAGTCCCGTGTGTGGCGACGGTATTCGAGTGTTTGGGGAAGAGTGCGACGATGGCGCCAACAACGGGAACGACGGCTGTGCAGACAACTGCACAATCACTCCTGGCTATTACTGCCATACAGAAGGCGAAACCTGCTCAGTTTGCTCCATCAACACTCCACCTTCCGATCTCACGGTAGATTGTGCCGATTACGCCGTCGATTTGGCGGTGTGGCGCGCAAACAACCTCGGTGCGGTGGCTGACACGCACACCAACTGTGGAGCTCCGACTTTTACCACGACAGCCCTCAATGTATCTGGCCCTGACCCAGGGTGCAGCGCCCATCTCTTCCGGGTGGATGTTAGCTTTGCCAAGGGAGGCTCCGACTTTTCGCTGGCCAACCTTCGAACGTCAGATACGGTGCCGCCAGTGTTCACGGCAGTACCCGATGGAGGCCTCACATATCAATGCCACGCATTGCCATCGGCCAGCAGCGGTATTTCCGCCACCGACACTTGTGCGGCCTTTGTCAACATCACGAGCCGCGATGAAACGATCGCCGGGGCCTGCGCAAACAACTACACGCTGCAGCGAACATGGACGGCTGTGGATGGATGCCAAAATGCGGTGTCGGTCACCCGCAACTATACGGTCATTGATACGACAGCACCCACATTTCAGGTCCCGCCACAGAATCTGTATCTCGAATGTGACGGCACGCCGCAGGACGCGGCCATTCAGGCCTGGCTTGACAACAATGGTGGGGCCACCATCCGGGATGCGTGCACTGGGCCCGTAACCGTCACGCACAATTTTGCCGAGGTTGCCCACGGTCTTGTGGCTGGCTGCGCGGGTGTTGTTGGGAACGCAACCGTCACATTTCAGGCGGTGGATGACTGCGGTAACATGGACCAGGCCAATGCCACAATTGTGCGCCGCGACACAACACCGCCCGTGTTTGTTGAATTTCCCGATAACGTGACCGTTTCGTGCAGCGCAGCCGAGCCCACCAATTTTACCGTTGCTGTCACCGACATTTGCACAGGGAATGCAACCGTGGTGCTCGCTCAGACTTGGACCGAGCCCAGCGCAACCTGTGGTCACGCATACACGGTGTTTCGCACCTGGACGGCCTCGGATGTCTGCGGTAACAAGCTGAACCTTACACATACCGTGAGCGTTGTCGACGAGACGGCCCCCACGCTGCCCAGCGGCGTACCCACCACGGTCCTTGAGTGCAACGCTGACTCAACTCGAGATGACGTTACAGCCCTTTTGGAAGCACATGTCAACATTTCAGCAGCGGATGCGTGTGGTGGTAATGCCATCACCTGGTCCTTTGATGCCCTCAACCTGTCTTCGACCCTGACCGGCAACTACTCAGCCCAGCTTTACGCACATGATGACTGCGCCAATGCGTTGCCTGTGGCGGCCCCGATCAGTATTGTAGATACCCAACCGCCGGTGCTCTCCAATCTCTCCGTGGCCATGGCCTATGAGTGCGATGCAGTCCCACAGACCGAAGACGTTGTCGTCCGTGATGCCTGTGATACCAATGTGCAAGTGGTTTTTGGGGACAACATCACCCAGGGCCAATGCCCTCAAAGCTACACCCTGGCCCGCACGATCTGGGCCACGGACAATGCTGGGTGGCAAGACAACTTTACGCAATTCTTGACCGTGGTTGATACCACAGCACCACAGTGGGTTGCCCCACCGGCCGACGTTGTGTTTGAGTGCGATGGTGCAGGCAATACCGCCAACGTGACCTGGTGGTTGGAATCCTTTGGCAATGGCACGGCCCAGGATGCCTGCTCAAGCAACGTGACCTGGCAATCAAACGGCGCCAACGCCACCTGGTCCCAAGGCTGTGGTCAGACGCTGGCAACCTCAGTTCAATTTAGCGTGCAGGATGAGTGTGGCAATGCTCGGACGCACACCGCGTCTTTTGCTGCTCTCGACACCCAACCCCCCGTGCTGTACTGGGCCAACACCACCGTTGCGCCTGTGTCGACTGCAGCCCCTGCCTCGATCACGGGTGCAAGCACTTCAAATACGAGCTCGAGTGCTTCGCCCACGACTGGGCCGGCTGTCACATCAGCACCGGCTGGCGATGAGCCAGTGTACTTGGTCGGCCCACCGCCCAACATGACTCTGGAATGCATCGGTCGGGCTGGCCTTGAGCCCACGCGCCCTGATCCGTATATGGTGATGGCACGGGATGTGTGCTCGGGCTCAGAATATGATGTTGCCTACGAGGAGACGCGACATGATGGACACTGCATGGGCCTCGTACGCTACGTGCGGGCGTGGACCGCGGTGGACAGCTGCTCAAACGCTGGCACCATGTATCAAACCGTTGCCATCCAGGATACCACCCCTCCTCAAGTGCAGAGCCCGCCCCAGGATCTCCAATTGGAGTGTGATCGCGAAAGCTCTGCTGGCCAGCTGCAGCAGTGGCTCGACGCAGCCGGCTACGGGATAGCCGAGGACACGTGCTCGGACGTCACTTGGAGCCACAACCTGACAAATCCAATGACTACATTCCACGCATGTGAAGGGATGAGCAGCATGGTTGTGCGCTTTACCGTGACTGATGACTGCGGGAATGCCGCCCATGCTTTTGCCACAGTGAATGTGGTCGACACGCAAGCGCCCATCATTACGGCCGTGCCCCCTGCGCACACCATCGAGTGTGACTTGGCTAGCCAGGATGCACAAATTGAAGCCTGGCTGCTCCAGTCTGGTAACGCTCTGGCTGTCGACGGATGCAGTGATACGCTCTCACGCAACTATACCTCCAGTCAGCAAACCATGTGCGCCAATACCAAGGTTGTGACGGCCAATTTCAGCTTCACAGACACCTGTGGCTGGCAAGCCAGCGCCTTGGGTACTTTGAGCGTTCAAGACACGGTACCGCCCACCATCGTCCTACGCGGATCAAATGCCACCACCACGGAAGCTGGCTTTGCGTGGCTTGATCCGGGAGTGGAAGCGGCGTTTGATACATGCCAGGGCGCCATCAACGTTAGCATCGTGCAACGTCAGCAAAATGTTAACATCTCCACTCTAGGAGAGCAGGCGATCGAGTACGCAGTGGCCGATGACTGCCAAAACACAGGCAGTATCGTGCGACTCGTGACCGTGCAGGACACCCTGAGCCCGGTGGTGCGTGTGCAACACATTGTAACCCGCCGCATTCGTCGCGGCGCCAAGTTTTATCCTTCGGCCGACGTCACGGCCGAGGACTGGCTGGAAGGATCTATCACAAACTTTTCATTCGTCCCACCCGTGGAGGAACTTAGCGCGTCGGCAAGTGGCATGTACGTGCTGTCCTACGCTGCGTCGGATAGCTCGGGCAACATGGCCGTTGCTCCGGGCGAACGGGTCATTGTTGTCGACGCTGAGACCGAGGCCAATGTCTCGGAGAGCTCGCGTGTAACGTTGACCTTTGACACACGACTGGCCACGCTGGCAGTGCCGGCCAGGGCTGTTGCCGTCTCGCTGTATGTCATCCTTCAAGCAAACGGCGATGAAGCATCCAGCGCTCGCCAGCTACTGACACAGGCCTATGAACGTCGGCTGGCCGTTTATCGCGAGCCGCTTTGCTGGGCTCATCAGGCATCGTTTGTGCTCTGCCGCTTGGACATGGTGGAGGCTGCACAGCGACATCTGGAGGCTCTGCTCACACTTGAAGGCTTGGTGGCTATTGCACCTTTTGGCGTCGATGTTCTCGCGTATGAAATTGCCGTCGCCGACTCGACACTGGCCGTGCAGCAAGACTACTTTATGCGAATTGGTGCCATTGATGCCGCGCTCATTGCGTGTGAAAGCACGAGCTGCCGCTATCATGTTGAGCGTTCGCAAGTCGTCCAAGCTGCCGCACAAGAAGCCGCTTTTCCTCGCGCCGTCTTACAGCTCCGTGCCCTTTCTTCGTGGAAAGATGCCGACAATGTTGAACAAGATCTCTTGGCATTAGGTTTGTTCCCGCTATTCGTGCACGCCACGGATGCTGCATCAACCTTTGAGGCCATGGTCCTGGGCGTACCCGAGCAGGATGCCTTGATCAGCCTTTTGCAGGAACGAAACTTGGAACTGAGCGAAAAGGCGGATGTGGCTAGCAACGTCGTGTTTGCCAGTGGCGTGCGTTTTACGCTCAATACCTCGGAGGCCCCAACCGTGATGGAACTGCTCCACGGCTGTGGTTTGGCAGGTTATTCTATCGTCAACAGCACGCATAACAATGCGACAGGGACGCTGGACGTCGTTGTCCAAGTACCTGGCGTTCTGCATTCGGCTATGCTTGCCACCTTGCAGGCCCAAGCAGGTGTGCTGTTCGTGTCAGACCCGTGGGCAGTGCGGCAAGCTCCCATCCAGGAAGATGAGTTTCCGTTTGCTTGGCAATGGGACCTTGACCTGGATCGTCTACCAACGACATCGACGACTCGCTCCACAAGCGCCACTGTCACCTCTGAAAGTGACTCGGCCTCCTCCTCTGCCAGCCCCCTGCAGCGTCGCGATGTGTAAGTCAAGCTTTGCTTATCAGCCGGTCGTTTGTGAAGGGTTGAACTGGACAACTAGCTTCTTTGTACATGACTGATCAGCGCCCTTTGTTATTGCCGGCCGCAGGGATTCAAACAGCTCGGTACCGATGACGGCTGAAGAGTATATTTCCGCGATCCTCGACGACCTCAATGCGACGTCCAAAACAGAGTTTGCTTGTGAGGGCTTTTCCGCCGCCCTTTGGAGCTGCACGCTTCGGACGGCAGCCCATTGGTATCCAGATACTGTGACAACTCTGCTGTCCACCTATCCGGGCGTTGCGTCTATCATGGTTGCCAACGACACAAGCATGGTGGGCTCGCTACAAGATGCGGTAGAGGACTGGATTTGTAAGTTTCCACGGCCATCTCGCGTGTCAAAACTTGGGAGCAGGTTTGGGAAGATTAGACAAAATGATGTGTGTCTGCCATGGGCTAGACCTCTGGGCTGGACTTGTCCTGTGCATGTGCTGATGCTCGTGTGTGGCTAGATGAAACCCTTGGTCAAGACGGAGCTCCAAGCTTGAGCGTGCATGTTCAAGCCGAATTGACTGGGACAGTGGTCAATGGTCAGCGCAATGCTGTGTACACTGTCACGGCCGGCTTTGTCAGCAACCCCAATGCCACGTACAGCCAGCTGTATTCAACGCAGGGTGCCTTTTTGGAGGGTGACTCTTCCTTCACGGCTTTGAGAGCCAGCATTCTGGCGCTGAATATCGAAACAATCGTGGATGTCGTCCTGTCAGATGATAGCCCTGATGCCGTGCTCTTCTCTACGCGACCACTAATGGAAGATGCAGAGGTGATGCAAATTCTCTTGACCAACACGGCTCTCTTTGATTTGGGCAATCCAGGTACAGCTGTGCAAATCTCAGTGTCCAACCCTGCCTTGTCTGCAACACGCGCGCATGAAACAGCCGAGCAGATGTTGTGCACCTGTGCTTGAGCAGGATTGCTTTATTTTGTGTTGCTTTCGCTTTTTCGTCCCCCTGAGCTTGCTTGCCTTCCTGCTGGCTTTCACGGCCCTGTACGCAAACTCATTTCAAAAATTGCTGATGTGACGCCCCCTGTAGGCACCAAGGACGTCGATCTAACGGCTGGTGATGCCGTTGACATTATGAGCTTTGAGTTGAATCGCACAACCGTGGCTGTCACTCTTGAAGGCTATGTATTCTTCCAGGCCCGGCCCGCCACCTTGCTTCGCAGCGGGTGGGTACCACCTGCAACCACAACAACGCGCGGGCCAGCCAAGCCACAGCCTACGAGCACATCGGACCCCACACACTCTTCCTCCAGCTCTTCCTCTGCTTCGTCATCCATCTACATTGGTGCGATTGGTGGTATCGTCGGTCTCTTGGTGTTGGTTGCAGTGGTCGTCATGGTCCGGCGCTGGCAGCGCAAGGGCACCAAGCCACAATTCGATGCCCAAAACACCGATCAGGTGAGTCGTGCCATGACCCTGATGTATAGCCTTTTGGCGAAAGTAATTCATGTGAGTATTGAGGAGGCTTTCTGCGTGTCTCACCTCATATTGTTGGGGGGCTCGTAGAACATGAGTGATTTCCGAACCGGCGTTGTCAACCCTCTCTGTAAGTCATAAAAACTGTGGAGCTTTCCATAGCGCGTGAGATTCGTCGCACTTGTGCACCACCGCAGAATGCTCATGTTCTTGTTTTGGCTGGGATACGATAGATGGCGGGGTAGGTGAGGTTCAGGAATCTACTTATGGAGACGCTGATGCTGGTGGGGATGGCGACTATCAAGACCTCCACCATGAAGTCTGGGGAAAAGGCAACGACGAAGATTTGCAGGCCGATGGGATGTACTCTGACATGTTCAATGAACCAGATAAGGCGGAAGATGATGGGCTTGATGAGAGCGGCTATTTGAATGTGGGGGGGGACATGGAGACTTCTGAGGATACAGAGCAGCCGGGATTTGGATTTGATGCCTTTGGCCAAAACGATGATTTTGATCAGAATGGATTTGACGACTCCTACTTTGAGGCCGATGACCTTGATCGAAAAAGCGGTAACGCCGATGAGTATCTTGAAGCCGATGGTTTTGAACAGGAGGACACTGCCATTGACGATGAAACTGATGAATGAGGTGACCTCGCCACCTGGGTTCTTGCTGCCTCTTCGAAATACCAAGACCTTTGGCATGTTTGATTTTATACCTGCTAGAGGTCGTCTACGACGCGGTTGAGCTTGCCATATGCAAAGCCGTTGAAGTGCTCGGGCTCTTGACTGTGCTTCTGCTTTTTGATGTTACATTTTTGTTTTCGTTTCAATCATGACACATATTGTTCCGAATTTTGCTTTCCCTATTCGTGCCAAATTTCACGACAGTTGGACTCAGGTTTTTGACTTTGTTTTGGCCACATCGCTGCGCGCGATTTTTCCCTCAGACAGCCCTGCACCTGGATTTTCCTGGAGGTTATGTGAATAGGAATGCAAATGGTGTGGCTGTGAGCGGCACCAAAGATCAGCATGGTGCATGACTTCGTCTTCTCTTGCATACCGTGACTGAGGAGCAAGGGTTTGATGTTGCTTAGGCTGATGGTGAGTCTTGGGATGTGGTCTTGGTGTGTCAGCCAGTGAATTGATGCGAGATGACGTATTTTATCATGGCAGTGTGTAGAATGATGAGCAGTTGTATGATGACTCGATAGTGCCGGCTCTTCGTTAAAGGGTTCTCAATGTCACGCATGAGGAGGAAGAAGATCGAGGCAGAGATTGATGGTAGTCAAGAGATGGGTAATCGATTTGGATCGTAACGTTTCGGCCACACAGTGGCATCAGCTCCATATCAACACAAGGAAGGAGGGAAGGAGCACGACACTAGCGCATTGAAAAAAGAAAAAAATAAAGAAGCCTGCCATGGACTCGGGCTGGCAGGAGCAGGTTGATACTAGGATGTCATCATCATTATAAACATAATAATATAGGACTGTAATATGATGTACACAGGTTTCTCTCGGGTTGGGAGAGTGTCGACTCGGAGAAGACGGATACCCAACTAGACGGTGGAGCAGATACCGACCCGGTTGGCCGAGGCCAGGACGGAGCGGCGGCAGGGCCGGACCACAATGTGGCTGGGCTCGACTTGGTGCAGAGGCGGGGTGACGAGGTCGGTCTTTGCCGAGGCAACGGGCTTGGTGTGGCTCAAGGGGCTGGCCGATCGTCGACGGTGGGCCTCAAACTGGGGAACAGTCATGCGTTCCAAGCAGGCACCCTCCTGGGGGTCCTCGAGGAAGGTGTGCTGGAGGTGGCGCCAGAACTGCGACTGCTGGACCGTCTGTCGGAGAGCCATGCGGTCTTGTTGCTTGCACATTTTGATGTTCTTGTGGTAGGCCATGCGAACGACATCGGCCAGAGTGGTGGCGGTGGGGGAGGAGGAAGGCATGGCGGTTGTTGTGATGGGCACTAAGTGTTGATTGATGCTGCTGGCTGCTGCTGCTGTTGATGACGATAATGATGATGATGATGATGATGATGATGAGGCCAAGGGGGAGATGAAAAATGCCACCGCTTGGACCATGAGTTCAAGTTGTGCCCCCCCCTCGAGACATCGTACCTCGCACACACACACACACACACACACACGCATTCGTTGGAAGGAGTTGGAATGCATATTATGCTTTATGTCTCTGCTTCTGCTTAAAAGGAAGCGCACCACCAACAGGCTTTCTCGCCAATCTAGGGGAGTAAGCGGGAAAGCTGGGTTAAGGCAACACTAAGGCAGAACGAACCAATCCATAGGTTGGAAGTATGTACAAAAAGCATTGGTGTTGGTGACACAAAATTGCTCGACAACCTCGTGTGCTCGTGTTCGTTGTGGGTGACACATGGGTGTTCGTTCGAATCTCTGCGATTTTCTGACAATAGGGTGCATCTCACTGCGCAGGTGATACGGCTGTCTGCAATCAGTCATCTACACACCACGAGGCAGTCACTGCTCTACCCTACTTTTCAGCTGCCTGTTCTTGGGAAGGCGGATAATTCTCAGCAAGTGCGCGCCCCCACATGTGCAACGGACATGTGCCGTCTTCAGTTTTGTTGGTTTAGTCCCTATCCTGTATTTTGGGAGAAGGTTAGTTAGCCTACAGCCTTTTTTCCCACGAAAAATTTTCTGATGAATGGGATGACTCTTTGGATTTTGGCTTCTCGAGGGGATGCCAACAGCTCGCTCTGCCGAGACCATCCTCACGCCGTACATGAGCGGCTTTGACACTAGCTCAAATTCAAGGCCAAGGGAACCTCGCGTTTCATCGACTCGTGCAAAGGCTTGGGTCAGTCGTCGTTACTACTCTTACCATCATTCATTGCCTTTTCGTTGTGACCGTTATTTCAAGAGGGGAGGAGTTTCGGTGGCATGTGGTAACATCATAACGCCTGCGACCAAAGGCTTGCCCCTTACAAGCCTTCATCATGGAGGCTTTGACCCTCACGAGGCCTCATCATGGTGGCAAAACGGGGGTGACAGCGATATCAGCAAGGTGTGCAAGGGGGTTCTGACCCGTGTCAAATCTGACGTTATGGTGGGTTGGGGCTCACGGATGCCTACGCTCTGACGCCTGAAATGGTTGGGGTCCTGACGTGGAGCATCCGTCGTAGCTCAACGGGTTAAGGACACGAGCGTCATCTCCACTACCATGAACCCGTGGGCCCGGTTGGGTTAGGGGTGGGCATCGGGGTTTGGTGGGGTGCGCAGAGCGAAGATGGTCATTTTCCCTTTTCCCCCGCACACGACCATTGACCACACGACAAGTTCAAGCAGGGAGATGCGTGTGAGAGGGCATCGGCAACGGTCCCCACACGCCACGAGTCGGCTGACCCGGGATCGCAGGCTGAGGGGCAGCTTGCCCACTTGGGCAGCCGGTATCGGGACGAGTCGACCGCGAGCGCATGTGCCGATGGGCCACGCTCCCCACGAGCGCGAGGTCATAAGCTCGGTGCTTGGGGCGAGGGCTATGAGTGTGCCTGCATCGACTGCAGCGCACAGGGCCGATTCTGGACGAAGATGGGCGGGGCAGCGACATGCGTCGGCGCGCCAGCCACGATGACTGCCATGACAGCGGCGCCTTTGTTGTCGAATGAATCGAGCGACGAGGCTGTTCGTCGGCAGGCCCAAGTACGTGCGTTTCTGGGCTAGCTGGTGCGCCAGCTGATGTCGCGCCATGGCGCAGCAGCAGCAGCAACAACGGCGGCAGCAAGGACGGGAGCAAGGACGGGAGCAAGGACGGGAGCAACGACGGGAGCAACGACGGGAGCAACAGCGGCCACCCCGGCCACAACAACAACGCCAGCAGCAAGAGCGACTGTGTCGGCAGCGCATAGGAGCGAAGACGGAGGCCCGGTGTACGGCCATCATGCACCGAGGGAATGCGCAGGCTGTGCTTCTTGTGGTCATTCCAGACGGCATACTGAAGAGTTGGACCACGTGTCTGTGGTGGCGGCAGATGATACCGCTGCAGCTGGCAGGGATGTTGATCAGAGAAGCGTGCTCCGTCGGGGCGAGGGAGCTGGCGGTGTGGTGGTGGTACAGCCGCGCCGCCTAGTTGTGGCGCCCGAGCTCCCTCCTGCGTTGGGAGATGGTACCACGAGCTTTTTTTCCTCCTCTTCCTCGGTTGATGCTGGAGGTGGAGCTGGAGCTGCCACTAGCAATTACTTGGGTCTAGTCAAGAGAGGATCGAGCTTTCAGACGCACGGGCCCTGTGTACGGAGCAAGGTCCCACCGGTGCCACGATATCGACGACTGAGGCGCCGACCACGGTTTCGACGAGCTGTGAGCCAATATTCTGGTCACGTGTGGCGGCAAGGGTTGAGCCGAGGGATTCGGCCTCTGTGAGCAGTGGCGCCGAATAGGAGGGTGGGTTTTCCCATTTGGCATCTTTTGCTGTATGCCGTGGCTGAAGGGCAGGGATCCTAAGGAGTAATGGGTCACGCCCAGCCATAAATTTGAGAAATGTACAGTGCTCCACACTAGTGTTTCTTGCCATCTGCATGTACATTTACAATGTACAATGCATGGTATTTTCTTCTGTTTCAATTATTATCTGATGGTTGCTTTGGATTAACGGGTGTCCTGGTGTGCGAGCCCGCGAATTGACGACATGACGTATGTTATCATGAGAGAGTGTAGATTGATGAGCAGAGCGGCGCTGGCTGTGTGATGGTTGGATTGTGCCAACTCTTGACAAAGAGTAACAGAACAGTGTTATGTGTCTTCCCTCCTGCTGGCACCGGTAGTTTGAGGGAATGAGGCAGTGAGAATGCAAAGTGGCTGAGTCTAGGAAGAGAGTGGTCTTCAAAGAGTGATGATATTTTTTGTTTATAATGCGGAAAGGAGGAAGAAGATCGAGGCAGAGATTGATGGTAGTCGAGAAATCGGTAATCGATTTGGATCATAACGTTTCGGCCACACAGTGGCATCGGCTCCATATGAACACAAGCAAGGAGGGAAGGAGCACGTCACTAGAGCATTGAAAAAAGAATAAAAAAAAGTAGAGAGGCCTGCCATGGACTCGGGCTGGCAGGAGCAGGTTGATACTAGGATGTCATCATCATTATAAACATAATAATATAGGACTGTAATATGATGTACACAGGTTTCTCTCGGGTTGGGAGAGTGTCGACTCGGAGAAGACGGATACCCAACTAGACGGTGGAGCAGATACCGACCCGGTTGGCCGAGGCCAGGACGGAGCGGCGGCAGGGCCGGACCACAATGTGGCTGGGCTCGACTTGGTGCAGAGGCGGGGTGACGAGGTCGGTCTTTGCCGAGGCAACGGGCTTGGTGTGGCTCAAGGGGCTGGCCGATCGTCGACGGTGGGCCTCAAACTGGGGAACAGTCATGCGTTCCAAGCAGGCACCCTCCTGGGGGTCCTCGAGGAAGGTGTGCTGGAGGTGGCGCCAGAACTGCGACTGCTGGACCGTCTGTCGGAGAGCCATGCGGTCTTGTTGCTTGCACATTTTGATGTTCTTGTGGTAGGCCATGCGAACGACATCGGCCAGAGTGGTGGCGGTGGGGGAGGAGGAAGGCATGGCGGTTGTTGTGATGGGCACTAAGTGTTGATTGATGCTGCTGGCTGCTGCTGCTGTTGATGACGATAATGATGATGATGATGATGATGATGATGAGGCCAAGGGGGAGATGAAAAATGCCACCGCTTGGACCATGAGTTCAAGTTGTGCCCCCCCCTCGAGACATCGTACCTCGCACACACACACACACACACACACACGCATTCGTTGGAAGGAGTTGGAATGCATATTATGCTTTATGTCTCTGCTTCTGCTTAAAAGGAAGCGCACCACCAACAGGCTTTCTCGCCAATCTAGGGGAGTAAGCGGGAAAGCTGGGTTAAGGCAACACTAAGGCAGAACGAACCAATCCATAGGTTGGAAGTATGTACAAAAAGCATTGGTGTTGGTGACACAAAATTGCTCGACAACCTCGTGTGCTCGTGTTCGTTGTGGGTGACACATGGGTGTTCGTTCGAATCTCTGCGATTTTCTGACAATAGGGTGCATCTCACTGCGCAGGTGATACGGCTGTCTGCAATCAGTCATCTACACACCACGAGGCAGTCACTGCTCTACCCTACTTTTCAGCTGCCTGTTCTTGGGAAGGCGGATAATTCTCAGCAAGTGCGCGCCCCCACATGTGCAACGGACATGTGCCGTCTTCAGTTTTGTTGGTTTAGTCCCTATCCTGTATTTTGGGAGAAGGTTAGTTAGCCTACAGCCTTTTTTCCCACGAAAAATTTTCTGATGAATGGGATGACTCTTTGGATTTTGGCTTCTCGAGGGGATGCCAACAGCTCGCTCTGCCGAGACCATCCTCACGCCGTACATGAGCGGCTTTGACACTAGCTCAAATTCAAGGCCAAGGGAACCTCGCGTTTCATCGACTCGTGCAAAGGCTTGGGTCAGTCGTCGTTACTACTCTTACCATCATTCATTGCCTTTTCGTTGTGACCGTTATTTCAAGAGGGGAGGAGTTTCGGTGGCATGTGGTAACATCATAACGCCTGCGACCAAAGGCTTGCCCCTTACAAGCCTTCATCATGGAGGCTTTGACCCTCACGAGGCCTCATCATGGTGGCAAAACGGGGGTGACAGCGATATCAGCAAGGTGTGCAAGGGGGTTCTGACCCGTGTCAAATCTGACGTTATGGTGGGTTGGGGCTCACGGATGCCTACGCTCTGACGCCTGAAATGGTTGGGGTCCTGACGTGGAGCATCCGTCGTAGCTCAACGGGTTAAGGACACGAGCGTCATCTCCACTACCATGAACCCGTGGGCCCGGTTGGGTTAGGGGTGGGCATCGGGGTTTGGTGGGGTGCGCAGAGCGAAGATGGTCATTTTCCCTTTTCCCCCGCACACGACCATTGACCACACGACAAGTTCAAGCAGGGAGATGCGTGTGAGATGCCCACTTGGGCAGCCGGTATCGGGACGAGTCGACCGCGAGCGCATGTGCCGATGGGCCACGCTCCCCACGAGCGCGAGGTCATAAGCTCGGTGCTTGGGGCGAGGGCTATGAGTGTGCCTGCATCGACTGCAGCGCACAGGGCCGATTCTGGACGAAGATGGGCGGGGCAGCGACATGCGTCGGCGCGCCAGCCACGATGACTGCCATGACAGCGGCGCCTTTGTTGTCGAATGAATCGAGCGACGAGGCTGTTCGTCGGCAGGCCCAAGTACGTGCGTTTCTGGGCTAGCTGGTGCGCCAGCTGATGTCGCGCCATGGCGCAGCAGCAGCAGCAACAACGGCGGCAGCAAGGACGGGAGCAAGGACGGGAGCAAGGACGGGAGCAACGACGGGAGCAACGACGGGAGCAACAGCGGCCACCCCGGCCACAACAACAACGCCAGCAGCAAGAGCGACTGTGTCGGCAGCGCATAGGAGCGAAGACGGAGGCCCGGTGTACGGCCATCATGCACCGAGGGAATGCGCAGGCTGTGCTTCTTGTGGTCATTCCAGACGGCATACTGAAGAGTTGGACCACGTGTCTGTGGTGGCGGCAGATGATACCGCTGCAGCTGGCAGGGATGTTGATCAGAGAAGCGTGCTCCGTCGGGGCGAGGGAGCTGGCGGTGTGGTGGTGGTACAGCCGCGCCGCCTAGTTGTGGCGCCCGAGCTCCCTCCTGCGTTGGGAGATGGTACCACGAGCTTTTTTTCCTCCTCTTCCTCGGTTGATGCTGGAGGTGGAGCTGGAGCTGCCACTAGCAATTACTTGGGTCTAGTCAAGAGAGGATCGAGCTTTCAGACGCACGGGCCCTGTGTACGGAGCAAGGTCCCACCGGTGCCACGATATCGACGACTGAGGCGCCGACCACGGTTTCGACGAGCTGTGAGCCAATATTCTGGTCACGTGTGGCGGCAAGGGTTGAGCCGAGGGATTCGGCCTCTGTGAGCAGTGGCGCCGAATAGGAGGGTGGGTTTTCCCATTTGGCATCTTTTGCTGTATGCCGTGGCTGAAGGGCAGGGATCCTAAGGAGTAATGGGTCACGCCCAGCCATAAATTTGAGAAATGTACAGTGCTCCACACTAGTGTTTCTTGCCATCTGCATGTACATTTACAATGTACAATGCATGGTATTTTCTTCTGTTTCAATTATTATCTGATGGTTGCTTTGGATTAACGGGTGTCCTGGTGTGCGAGCCCGCGAATTGACGACATGACGTATGTTATCATGAGAGAGTGTAGATTGATGAGCAGAGCGGCGCTGGCTGTGTGATGGTTGGATTGTGCCAACTCTTGACAAAGAGTAACAGAACAGTGTTATGTGTCTTCCCTCCTGCTGGCACCGGTAGTTTGAGGGAATGAGGCAGTGAGAATGCAAAGTGGCTGAGTCTAGGAAGAGAGTGGTCTTCAAAGAGTGATGATATTTTTTGTTTATAATGCGGAAAGGAGGAAGAAGATCGAGGCAGAGATTGATGGTAGTCGAGAAATCGGTAATCGATTTGGATCATAACGTTTCGGCCACACAGTGGCATCGGCTCCATATGAACACAAGCAAGGAGGGAAGGAGCACGTCACTAGAGCATTGAAAAAAGAATAAAAAAAAGTAGAGAGGCCTGCCATGGACTCGGGCTGGCAGGAGCAGGTTGATACTAGGATGTCATCATCATTATAAACATAATAATATAGGACTGTAATATGATGTACACAGGTTTCTCTCGGGTTGGGAGAGTGTCGACTCGGAGAAGACGGATACCCAACTAGACGGTGGAGCAGATACCGACCCGGTTGGCCGAGGCCAGGACGGAGCGGCGGCAGGGCCGGACCACAATGTGGCTGGGCTCGACTTGGTGCAGAGGCGGGGTGACGAGGTCGGTCTTTGCCGAGGCAACGGGCTTGGTGTGGCTCAAGGGGCTGGCCGATCGTCGACGGTGGGCCTCAAACTGGGGAACAGTCATGCGTTCCAAGCAGGCACCCTCCTGGGGGTCCTCGAGGAAGGTGTGCTGGAGGTGGCGCCAGAACTGCGACTGCTGGACCGTCTGTCGGAGAGCCATGCGGTCTTGTTGCTTGCACATTTTGATGTTCTTGTGGTAGGCCATGCGAACGACATCGGCCAGAGTGGTGGCGGTGGGGGAGGAGGAAGGCATGGCGGTTGTTGTGATGGGCACTAAGTGTTGATTGATGCTGCTGGCTGCTGCTGCTGTTGATGACGATAATGATGATGATGATGATGATGATGATGAGGCCAAGGGGGAGATGAAAAATGCCACCGCTTGGACCATGAGTTCAAGTTGTGCCCCCCCCTCGAGACATCGTACCTCGCACACACACACACACACACACACACGCATTCGTTGGAAGGAGTTGGAATGCATATTATGCTTTATGTCTCTGCTTCTGCTTAAAAGGAAGCGCACCACCAACAGGCTTTCTCGCCAATCTAGGGGAGTAAGCGGGAAAGCTGGGTTAAGGCAACACTAAGGCAGAACGAACCAATCCATAGGTTGGAAGTATGTACAAAAAGCATTGGTGTTGGTGACACAAAATTGCTCGACAACAACCTTCTGTGGTCGTTGTGGGTGTGCTTTTGGTTTTCTTTCGAATTGATTCATTTCCCATTATTTTCTTACAATAGATTACGTTGGGCCATGCACACCACCCCGGTCATCATAACTGCCGTCCCCTGGGTGCCTTGGCTACATTCATTCCTCTAGTACTTTCTGACATTAAAACGCATCCAATTGCGCAGGTCCAGACGACACCACCCTTGGTCAGTCAGTCAGTCAGTCAGTCAGTCAGTCGCACGGCGTTGGTATCCTGGCCCTTGGGGGCGACCTCGTGCTCGTGTCCTCGCTCCTTGCTTTGGCCTGCATCGGTTTGGTCCGGAGAAGGCCTTGGCTGTACGTTGAGAAAGAGGATGTGCGCCAATCCATGGCCCATGGCCATACCACTATCTTTCGCATCGTGCTCACGTGCCCTGCAAGTTGGCTGTTGCTCATTGCTGGTCCAAGGAAACGCAGGAGCTGTTATTGCTGGGTAATGTTATAACCGGACTCTTCTTCAAAGCTGCCTGTTGGAGCCTGCGTGGGTTTACAATGACTTGCACGGGGCTGTGGATGCTTATCAATATACTCGTCGCTGATTTTACGAATGGCTCAACTGGAGATGAAATGCGGGGCCAAGGTTGAGGAGGTGCAAAGTTGAGGACGTGCAAGGCGGAGGCACAAAGGGGCATCAGATTGAACATTGAGATATGGATGTAAGCCGGCATTGTTGAGGTGTTGGATTGAGATTTGACGAAGGCAAAGCTCTTTACAGTTGTACATGCGCATGATGTTGGATATTGTTGGTAAGCAAAAGTGTTCAATTTCTCGTCTACATGTTAGGACATCTCGGGGGCTGCTTCGTCCGCATTTCAAAGTAGCGATTCGTCAGAACAGCGGGAAGCCATCGCTTGGGCGCAGTATGTGTAGGATCTATTGTATTATAAAAGACAAAACAAAAACAAATTAAAACAAAGATCACGGAGATCGATGGCCGGCGCGCGGGCAACCCAAAAAATGAGTAAATTGGGCGAGGGTGAGGGTTCTTTTATCGCAGATCAAGGTGTCGGGCGAGGATGTTTCTCAGAAACAAGCCGCCGCCATTTTCAAATGGCTGGCCCATCAAGCTAGCCCGCTTTACACGATCGCGATTAAAATGGCGTAAGAGCAACGTTTCCGTTGACATGTGCCCCCTTGGCAGGACTTTGTCTCCGTCGGTGATTGCGAATGGGAATCTTCTGATGAGCGTCGAAGGGCAGGTTTGGTCGACGGGTTGGATGGTGATTTGGGATGGACATCTGCCATTCGAGCACGGCAGTAGTTCTCGTATTCCAGGACGGTCATGTTCTCGAAAAGGGCTGACTCGGCCGGATTAGTAAGGAAGGTGTGCTGGAGGTGGCGCCAGAACTGCGATTGTTGCAGTACGTGATGCAGACCGCGGCGTCGGCGCATGTTTCGCTTGTTCTTGTTGTGAGCAGTGCGAACGATGTCGCCCAGTGTCGAGCTCGCAGATGATGGTGGGCCTGAGGCCTGAGCTACAGGTGTGGCCGCCAAGTTGGTCGTGCTGTTTGATCCGGACAGCCGTGTGCTGGTGCGAGGGCAGTGAGCCATAGCCATGTTGCCTGATTTGAACAGGGCTAGCTGATGCGTGCTGTGCTGGGCCCGAGCGGCCGTGAAAAAAATGCACGACGCACGGCACGAGCCTCAACTTCCATCACTCTTTTGAGGTCCAGATGTAGCATGGAAAGGGGGCTACTGATGATGGCCCTACGCTTGGAGAGGACACGTTGGGGAAGCTTTGTTGAACCCTGCGCCAACTCGGAATGGGGTGTACCAGAACCGATGTCTCTCAGTTTCGGGATTTTCGCAGGCGTTGCTTCCGCGCAAGGTTTGCTAAGGTTCCGCAAAAACCCAAGCAAGGTTTGCTAAGGTTCCGCAAAAACCCAACAGCAGCCCTTCTCGTTTCGACGCCCTTTGGAATGGAATTGGGGGCCTGACGCAAATTGTCAGACGTTATTGTCAATTCGACACCCTTTGATTTGACGCTCAAGATTGGAAACCGCGAAAGGGGGCTGTGCTTGTTTGAGGATGTGGATCGAATGGCTGGCTGGTTATGGGCGTGGGAGACGTCGCTCAGGATATTGGATTGAGGAATGTTCGAGGCAAAAGAGGAAGGTTTGGCGGCTGTGTTGTTGATCAATTGGTCGAGTTGCGAGAGGCATTAGTATTGTACACACGGAGAGGTTGGAACGATTTCGTCTATGATGATATTATTCTATCCGGATGTATGTTATCATAAATGTGAGGAAGATGGCCACCAGGGGATGAGCAAGAAATCAGGGTCACCCCGACTGGTCATAGCTGAGACCAGCCAAAGGGCATGATCGTCAGCAGATAAAGGATCGAGCCTGCAGCGAGGCGTGTGCAGTGCCAATGGAGGACTGGGCTGAGACATTGCCACGAGGTACACTCTCCACGTGTGCCAGCTGGGTAGAATCGTCTCGGAGATGATGGCGGTCGTCGGAGCAGGCTCGGGATCGGGAGAAAGATCGGCGCTGACGGGCGTGGTGATGACGCGCCAGGCGAGGGGTACAGCGCACCAAGGTCTGCAGTCGTGTTGGTATCGAGTCGTTGTCGTCGTCATCAATCGTGGGCTTGTAGTTCTCAATAACATTTTGTTTGATGACATTGATAGGCTTGTTCATGGTTGTCGAGCGGGAGGAGGTGGCAGCGGCGACGTTGGTCTGCACACGAGAAGAAGGAGGAGAGGCCGCTGTGATTGTTGTAATAGCTGTAGCAGCTGTGGCAGCGGTATCAAGCGTGGTAGCAGCAGCGAAAGTCGGGATGGCCATGTCGGTGTGAGGCTCTGTCACATTCGTTGCCTCGATCCCCACGACCATTGCTGCTTCCAAGATAGAGGCTCGGTGCTTGGCCTGAACATACTGCTCGTACTCGGTCACGGTCATGCTCTCGTAGAAGCTGCACTCATGCGGGTTGTCGAAGAAGACGCGTTGCAAGTGACGCCAGAAGCAGGTCTGCTGCAGCTTGTAGCAAAGGATCGATCCGTTGTGGCCAGCGGCAATGCCAGGAATGGCTTGAGAGTAAGGGCTGCGTCGAGCTTGGCTGCGCGCGTGCGAAAAGGTGGTGGCTTGAGTAGTCAGGAGGATGTTCTTGTTGTAGGCGTGACGCACAATATCCGCCAGGGTAGGGGGGGAAATAGGCGCTGGGTTGGCAGCAGCAGCGCACATGGCTCTGGGTGAGGAGGGACGGAACAGGTCCTGGGTGTCGGGCTGATTTTGTCTGGGTCGAGGCAAAGCGGGTTGAAAATGGAGGGAGGGACCGTGCTGGTGCAGTTGGCGTGAGGAGGCGGGTGTTGCAGGGTGCGGGATGTATAAAATGAGCCATGGTGATCGCGAGTGCAAAAACTTCTTGGACTTTATTTGCCGGCTGATAGGATCGTTTGCGGCTTGGATCAAGCACAGGCTCGTATCGACAGCTCATTCAATACGATATGACCCCACGACGTAGGGGGCAGTGTGTGACGCTCAGCAGGATGATACTCTGGCTGTAAAAGGTTGAGGGGCAACTGGGCTCTAAAGCCTTTCGTTGGGTCGCCAGTGCCAACACACAGCATCTTTCTTTCACACCATATCATGGTGCTACCCTTTTTGTCAGGTAGGCAACTGTGCTGGTACTGAGTGACAATCAACCAGAGCAACACGTGAGCTGCTTCCTCGCTGGCCCAGTCCCCACTGCTGTTGAATGGAGGAGATGTTGTTTGAGATCTGCCGTCTGATAGCCCCATGTAGACCCAACCTACGCAGTCGGGCAACATGCCAGTCACGCACATGTCCTGACAAAAGCCTTGCCGCACTTGTCCTGACAAAAGCCTTGCCCTTTAGGGTTTTTTTGAGTAGCATTGAGCACCCCAAGCAGGGAGTGGACCCAAACACAGTGTTAACTTTGGGGTGCGTTAGGGAATCTGCACTCGTTGGTTGATGCTGACCCCCGGCTCCCCCGTGTCTCTCATGCATAAGAAATCCGCATGCCTTGTCATCATGCTGTACGCAAGGTCAAGCATTCCATCATCACCGTCATGGTCATGAGAAGGAGAGAAGGAGAGAAGGAGAGAAGGAGAGAAGGAGAGAAGGAGTGAAGGAGAGAAGGAGGGAAAGACGGAAGGAGGGATGGAGAGAAGCAGCCAAAGAGCGGTGTGTGTGTGTCATGCCGAGCTTGTTGGCTTTTTATCATGACGGTTAGGGTGCGACTCTGAACTGGTGCCAGTGATGGCGATAGCAGCGCGATGACTTGTGTGAGGGTCACCTTAAGACCCCAAGCACAAGAAGAAAACGCGTGACAATCCTGCCAAGTTGGATCAAGCATTTTGGTACAAGTGCTGACGAATAGCATCCTTGGTTAAGTGCTCACAGGCAAACTCGCTCCCTCTCTTATCACTCAACAACTCAACAAAACGGGGGAGTGTACCCACTCTGGAAATCAGCTTATCGACTGGAATGCTCTTGCGCATGCGTCGTTAACGGCAAACCTTGCGCGTCTCGCTGATCGGGGCCAGACTGCACTTATCAGACCCAAGTAAGCTCCAGCATCAGTCGAGGAAGGAGAGAGGAAAACGCCCTCGCCATCCACTCCCAAAAAAACAGGGAGGGGGACTCACAACTTCCACGCTGCCAGCACTCTCGTCCCGGCTGTCATGGCAGCCATCATGGCCGCGACTCTTCGTCAAAAATCGATCAAAATAAATGGGCCTTTCAGACGCATAATGATTCGGTGGGCGGAGCAAGTTTTTGTCGCGCGACGCTTTCGACAAGCCTTGCGGAATGCCGCCATTATTTGTAGCGACAAGCTTTGAGCCGCAGCATTCGGCCTTGGTCAGCCTTACACAGTGGCTGAAGGGCAGGGGTAGGGTGTAGCTGTGCAACGCACCCAACTTCGCGAGGGACTGCAAAGCAACACATCAATTGCAGACCAATCACATCGTTTGGGCTCAGCCCACACTAGCCACCCCAGCGGTGAACGAAAGATGGCAATCTTAACGAGAGTCTTGTCGGCAGAATGGCAGCCACCGCGACCCAAGGCCAGGTGGCGTTGCACGGGTAAACACATTGCTTTTGCTCAGGCCGTCGGCATCGGGTAGAGGCGCAAAGGGATTTTGCTAGCCACTGTTAAAAAGAATGCTCCTTCTTGGCCTGGCTGAAAGGTGGTGGGGGTAATGGTATACTTCACTCCCCCCTTGGCCGTCAGGGTCGTGTACACAAATCCAGAGCGGTACGTGGGGACGTCCCTGTGTGGCAGAGCGGGGGCATGGGCATGAGTAGGAAATATGTGTGCCAAAAAGCGCATCTTGAGCCGAAAACCACGACCAGAAATTAAAGAAACAAAAAACAAAGACAGACAAAAAAAAAAAAAAAAAAAAGGATGATACGGTTCGAGGGACAACAAGCCGGTCTTGGATTCAAGTGTCAGCCGAGAAGAAACGTACACTTTCGAGCCATCAGATCCACGGATCTCAAAACCCACGCTGTATTGCCTCGGCCCTATGCATATATTGAGCGGGGTTAATACAAGACTCCCACACCACCCATCTCTGGGGTCAAGTGCAACGCGCTCACCTTCGAGTTTAACCAAGACGGGCGTGGCCGTTCCTTCGCTGCCCGGGCCCAGAAACTGAAACTTTGGGTTGATACCAAAAGTTTGTGGGTAGTTGGCACATCCTCCTGCCGTCTGGGCGGTCCACTGGCTCACAACGCGAGAGACCTCGGGAAACGGGTTTGGCAGGGCCTTCATTCGGATCTTGTGGGTGCAATACACCTATAGTCGGCGTCCGTGAAACAGTGCGCGCTTCATGAATATACGTGGTGCACTGCTCGAGCCGAAAGGCTAATGAATGATGCGGGCAAGCAGAGGCGCTGACCTTGACGGTAAAGTTGAGCGTGTTGGTCTTCTCAAACTGACTGATGACCAAAGTGTATGGTTGCTTGCCGCGAGGCACCTAGAGCCCCCAAATCATGAGAACAAGGTGACAACGCACCAGCTTCCGATTGGAAGGGCCCATTTCCTGCAACTCCTGTCGAGGGGTACCTTAATTTTGGTCAGGTGATGCGGGCTGTTGATCTTGACAGCCTGAGAAATGTGGTTTTGCGGGTAGTATATGCGCTCGCCGCCACCAAAAACGTGCACCCCAATAAACTCCTAAGCACGACGCCAACCATTTGAGATAAAAAGAGGACTGGCTATCGGCAGCACGATATTTTTGAACCATTTTAGCACGTGAGAAGCGGGTCGGCGAGCTCTTGCTTGTGTGTACCTCATTGTTGGCAAAGTCATTGAGGCGCGTAATATGGCGAGACAGCAGGATCCACATTTCACAGTCTTCACCGGCATCAACCTCCACTCGATACTACGGTCCAAGGGGTGTGTGTTGCTTGACTGAAACGTGGGGTACGGTCAGCACTTGGTCAATCGCATGAGCTCACCTACCTGGGGATTATGCTCCATGTTGTATGCATCCTTGACTGGACCCGCATCCTAATCGATACACACGATGAGAGGGGGGAGGCGGGGTGTATGGTTATCTAACAGCACCCAAAGCGGACAATCCATAAAAGATTGTAAAAAAACCAACGGCCGCTGACATACCTGGCGCCAGCAGTAATGAAAGGTTTTGTGGTGCAAGAAGCGATCGGGCTTCCAGTTCATGTACATGACGTCGTAAAAGTGTTGCACGCTGGGCCAGTCGATCCAAAAAGTGCCATCGTCGTGCTCAACGGCTTCGCTAGCTTTGTATTGTAGGCGGCGCTGCAAGTCTTCGGTCCAGTTCTAGACACACGAAACAGCAAGAAATGCACGGCGCTCCTATCAGACCAGGTGGGAGCAAACAAAGACACACACAAGGACCTGAAAGCTTGCCAAACTTACCCGCGTGTCGTACGGAGAAAAGTTGCCAAGCCAACGCAGATGAGCCCAAGGGTTTTTGAGCCGCAGGAGCTTGAGGCCGTTGACCTCGCGCATGTCGAGTATAGCGTAAGCATGTGTCGGCACCAGCCCGGCACGCTTTGCCTTGAGCTCTGACAACTCGCCCTGCAAGTCAAGTCGGCAAGCCAGCAGTTGAATCCACGACCAAGGCAAGGGGTGTTGCTTTCTGTACCTGCCGCTACGAAGAGCAGGCACGGCAAAGGGGAGAGAAGAGCGAGGGAAAAAGAAAGGACCAGACAAACCGTGGCTGCGGTCAACACAACGTTTCCGGCATGTAGGCCACGAAAAAGCTTGTGCCACAGATCATCGGTGCAATCCTGAGCGACAACGTTGAAAAAAAAAAAAAAAAAACGCCGGCGGTGAGTGGTGAGCTATTATGGTTCTTTCTTATTTCTCAGCAAGTTAAAATTTGTTCAGATCATAGGGTGTGGCTAGATGATGATGATGATGATCATCCAAGCAGCTATCAACGCTCACCGAGATTGGGAGACGGTCCGGAATCCATCCTGTCATGGCATGTAGATCCACCGAGCTGTTGCTACCAGGAAAGTCATAACTATTCGCCACGACCTGAAGAAGCCGCGGCGCGGCGCGGGGTTGGGCAATGTCGGGAGGTTGAGTAGACATTGTGAGTCATCAGCAATATGCTTTGGCAAGTGGGTGTGCCGTGCTCCTTACCTTGAGATAAGCCTTCTCCAACAGGGAAACCCAAAACTCGTCTGGATTGGCCGAGTACGAGCACAGTAACGAGTGGCGACCGGCGTCCACGGGCAGCTGGTCGTCGATGATGACCTTGCGCCAGGTTCCATTGAAGTGCAGACGAAGCAGGTACTTGCCTGATGTGTGCAGAAGCAGCATGGGTGGCGGCACAGTGAGAATACGTTGGGGGTTGGGCGAAGGGATGCTGGCATGAGGTGTGACGTTGTGACTCGTGACCAGCCGTCGACGTACCACAGGGATTGTAGATGGGGTGGCCATGGGAATTTTGTGGATAAATGGCTCCAGTTACCAGCCGGCGCTTGAAGCGCCGTTCATAATCGGCGCTAGAGTCATAAATAATAGGGATCACGGCATGAGACATGGCATATACGGACACAAATTTGAGTGATCTTCCTTGCGCACCCTATACTACAGAGAACCACACAAGAGCTGGGCAGTCTGACCTGATCGCGAGGGCTGAGACAAACGAGCAGTCGGAAACGAGGGTTTGCCGAACGTTTTTGCTGTGTACTTCTCGAATGATACTGGGGTTGGCGTGCAGGTCGGCTGGGCGGGCCCAGACCGCACCGTGCGAGCGCTGGCATAGCAGACAGGAAGAGCAACACATACGCGTTTGAGAAAAAAAAAAAAAGAAGAAGCAGAAGCTCTCCTTCGGGACCACGCGAGGAGAGCACGATCGGGCACACACCTGCTTGGGACTGAACGCAAGATGGCCGTCGGGATCGCTGAAGCGGCCTCGGCGGTCAATGTGGTCGTTGGCGTCAGCCGGCACCCACGGCAAGTACACACGGCCGTTGATGCTTGAGGTTTCACGCAGTACGCTGAGCTCGGCTGGGGTGTAGCTTTCACTGTCCGCAGGAACCACCGAGGGGTTAGTGCCGGCGCCTGGTAGGGAGGATTCTGAGTTTGTGGGCGAAGAGCGGGCCGCTGTCGTGGCTATGGGGGCCGGGGGTGGTGAGGGCCGGGGGTTGGGGCTATCACTTTGGGCAACTTTGAGACGCTGGAGCTTGTCGAGGGTAGCTGTGATCTTGGTGTCGAGGCGCTCGCAGTCGGAGGGTTCGACAATCAGCTTGCGAGCATCTAGCAGAGTCTGTGCGGCTTGTTCAAGGCGCTTGCGGGCGTCGTACCACTGCATGTTGCCCACGGCTTCGTTGGCGTTTCGGAGCTGCAAATCGCCGCGTCGCTCCAGCTTGGCCGCCTGCTCGACGGCAGAAGGAGTATGGCTACTGGGCGCAGAGCCGGCGGCGGCCTGTCGCGCCGCCGGAGTGCGTTGCAACATCTGGTTCAGTTGATCCAGCCGCTGTTGGTACTGTTGTGCCATGCGCTGCAGCATGAGTGGCAAAGGTGAGAGGAAAGGGGATGAGCGGTCAAACATGCAGGGCTCGGTATTCACTCCAGACGTGCACACATACCTCCATGCTGGCCGCATTGCGCCGATCGTCATCAACAGCAGCGCCCTGACATAAATAACTGATGGCCAAGGCATAACTGGGTGCAGCTTCCTTCAAGTGCAGCTGCTCATCGTACTGAATGGCCTCGGCCAGTTTGAGCTTGGCCGCCTGATAAAATCGGGCACTCGCCATGCTGAGCCCTTCACTTCCTCCCAACACACGCGTCAAAAGCCTATCACCAAACCAAGCCAAGCCCACTGGCGTAGAGCCTCAAACTATTGCCCTTGCACTCGTCGCGCCGCCGTCAATCAGAACGCGCGACTTAAACGCTTTGAGAGAAAAACTGACGTTGGAAGAGTGAGAGAGAGAGGGAAATGAGAGAGAGAGAGAGAGAGAGAGAGAGAGAGAGAGAGAGAGAGAGAGAGCTTGAGAGAGAGAGAGCTTGAGAGAGAGAGAGCTTGAGAGAGCTTGAGAGAGCTTGAGAGAGCTTGAGAGAGCTTGAGAGAGAGAGAGAGAGAGAGAGAGAGAGAGAGAGCTTTAGAGAGAGAGAGAGCTTTAGAGAGAGAGAAGAAAGAGATTTAGCTTTACCCACACACAGAGTGACGATACAAGCACAACGCGTCATGTGTACACATGTAACGTTCAAAAGGTACTGATGCTGCTTTTATTTTTTTCTGGTGCCCCAATTGGAGACTGTTTCACGTTTGACAGAGGGAGGGTGCGCAACTGGTTCAATTGATGGACCAGACAAGAGATTGGCCTAGATCTGTGCCCGTCGTGAGGTCCATGTCTCAAAACCGAGCCACGTCAACCAACAAAGTTTGGCCCCACATGTTGAGAGCGAGCTGGGGCACAGCGCTTGGCGCCGGGTCAACCAGAAACTCTTTCTCGCGTTCACCACGTCAACACGCATCTGGCTTAGGCTCATGGGCATGACAGTGGCGGCCTTAGTGGGAGTCCATGATACCTCGAATCTTGTTAATGGTGGCGCGCACCATAAATTGCCGCTCGGCCGTTCGCTTCAGGTTCTGTGCCATTGTCAACCACGGGTTGTGTGAGCTGCCGGTCACACGCATCAAACTCACATACACCAAGTCGTGCCCATTTCCCACCACAAGACAGCAAAAACACGCAACACGCGAGAAAGCGAAACTTTGCTCAACAAGACGCCTTGTGAAAAACCAAAAAAAAAAACCAAAAAAAACCAAAAAAAAAACAAAAAAAAAAACCCCCCAAACAACAAAAAACAAGCGCAAAGACAACTGTCATGCAAGGGGAGAAAAACCTCTGGCGGGCTCACCTTGAGATATGTAGGAAGCGGGACAATGCCCCGCTTGAGACCGTCATTGAGGTAGTAGATGATATCGTCGTAAGCCAAATCCTCTGCATATAAAGCCACCATTCTGGGTTGCAAGCAGCGAGGACGGGGGTGGGGAGCATGTCAGAAGAAACATGTTGGATAGCAGCCAGAGCAGGAGGGGCACGCGGTCGAGATCAACATGTCGCTAGTCAATGCTCAACGTACTGGCGATGCAGTGGGGCTTTGACGACAAAGATCGAGTCAACATCCGTGTCCTGGAGCTCGGTCAAACCGGCGATGGCACGTGACATTTCCGCATCTTGTTGCTGATGTTCAGCCACGCGTGCCGTGAGACGCTCACACTCCCGCTGCAGCTCAGTCAAGAGTTGCTGGAGTTGATCCTGGCCAACCGAGAGCTCGTTGATGTCACATGAATAGTTGCTTAATGTTTCCAGTAGCGGGTTGGTGGCTTCGTTGAATGCTCGATAGATGTTTTGTCCAACACTATCTTCCAATGAAGATCGCATGGCTTGGGCCAAGGCTATGCCATGTCAAAAAGAAGACGAGAGAAGAGGAAGGAATGGATGGTAGATGAAGGCATTGGAAAAGGTGGCAACACTTCCCTTCCCCTCCCTATCATGTGTACACTGGCTGTGGAAAATGAAATGAATGATGAGTGAATGACAAACCTTCATCTTCTTCCTGTTCCTTGCGAGCCAGGGCAGCCGACTCTTCCTGTGCACGGCGCAGGCGCTCTTCCTCAGCTGCCGAGGCCGAGGTCGTGGAATGCGAGGAGCTTGCCGAGGACGGTGGTGCCCCACCGCTGGCACCCCAGCCATTGCTGGAGCCGTAGGGCCCGACTGCTGAGTGAGGATGCACAAGACCACGCGCATGCAAAGGTGAGTCGAGGAGAAATCGGGAGATGCGTCTAGTCAAGGCACGGTTGGCAAACTGACCGGGAGCAGAAGACGGGCCGGCTGACGCGCCATAGGCGGCGTACGGACCCGCGTTTGGGGTGGATTGTGGGTACCAATTTGAGGGGCCGGCAGAGCTGGTAGGCTGGGGCGGGGGATAGAGCTGACTATTCTGGTTGGCATACGGTCCCATGGCCCCATATGGTGGGGGACCGCCGGCCTGGCTCGCTGGGGCAGGTGCAGGTGCGGGCTGGGCTCGACTGTACAGGGGTGTGTGCTGTGAGAAAACGGCACACATGTTGTCGACTAGCTCACGAAGCGTCGAGGTCTGTCGGGGCGACATGAGCAAGAGGCGGATCGAGATGTGGGTGAGGCTCGCTCCATGGCAAGTTTGGTCAAGCCCAGCGCCAAGCCCCGAGGGCGTGCGATTGGGAGCGGCAAACGCACGCTGCGATTCCAATTGTGCAGGTAAGGCAAGTATACACGTCCGTCGGGCCCGACGTGCGAGTTCTTTCCAGGATCCGGCAACTAGAGCAGGGGGTCGAGGCAGGCAACAGTGAAAATAGGGTGCTCATGCGCTGAGAACGCGCGACAATGAGAATGCGAGGTGGTTGGGCTGTTGTGTGCCATATACCTTCATGCTGCGGGTGGGAACGACGTAGCACATGGGGGCGTAGGTCGGATGCTCGCGGAAGAGCCAAATGTAAACGGGAAAGTTGTAAATTTTGCCTGTCCAAGGGGGTGATCAGGTGCCGTGCCATGATCAAGCCGTGACTGGTCAATCAAGGCCAGATAGGGCGGGTGAGGCACGGGAAGGGCCTGGACAAACCTTTGACGCGAACTGGAATGGTGCCTTTGGCATAGAGCAGGTCTGCTTGCTGACCATTGTCAAAGTCTACGAAAGGGGGCAAGGTTTTCGTGAGGGCATGCGTGGACGCGGTGCCAAATTTCAAGCACAGTTGAGAAAAAGAGCAGAGGACGTAGCGCAAGCACACATACAAAAGGTGCCGGGTACAATTTTTAGATCTTCGTAGACACTAGTCAGCTCCATGAGATGTGAGAGAACCAGGTCCGGCTCACGATACTGAAGGAGGGATGAAGCATTCCATGTCAGGACCCCAGCAAGTTTGAGCACAATCATTGAAAGGCAAGCCGAGATCTAGTACTGATCCGGAAAATGACAGCATGGGGAGCGACCCGGAACTGCAAAAGCCGCAGATGGCCCATTCATTATTAAATTTTATTACCTTGGCAAGCACGGCGCGGCGGAGGCTTTCGCCCACCAGGAACGAGGTGGCGGCTTCGTAGTACACGCTGGCCATCTTGCACCGCCGGGACAGGACAGAATAGGAAACGCGCTTGATCAGGCCTGGCAAGCGTCAATCGGATGCTGCAGGCAGGAAAGGGGGTCAGTGCTTGACGAGCATGCCGAGCGCGACGAGTCGACGCACACGATGAATTTTATTTCCGTGCTGACGCGGTCTGATACAGTCCGAGACGAGTTTACGAGGTACAGACGACTCGGAACGCACAAGGCAAGGACCCCACGCCGCGTGCCCCTTGTGTCCCAGTGAGCCTCTGTCTTCCGACGCCGCCCTTTGCAACGCTGGCGCTTGGCGCTGCCGTCCACTTTGTCGAGTGCACTGATGCTCGCAGAGCCGCAGAGATGTTGGCGAAGGTGAGATGTGTTGATAGAGGTGTGAGTGGATCGTGAACTGAGCTATAAGGAAAGAGCAAGGGTGAGAAGAGAGTGGCAGGAATCTGGGTGAAACTTGAGAGAGTCGGAAGCAGCTCGAGACGACTAAAAGCAGAATAGGTAATCCAATCTTGGAAACATCGAATCCAGTGACGATATCGACATTTCAGACCAGTTTGCAACACCAGTTATGAACAGCCTAAAACTGCACAGGTATACATATAACTTTGGAGGGGATACTTTACTTAACAAATGACAAGGGTGGCCCCTGATGCAAGCGGGGCCACTCTTTTCTTGTGCATCGTTCTGGATTGCACCAGCCCATTGTGACCCTCGATGCAATCCCCATCCGACTTGCCTCTGCCAAGGAAGCATCAAACGTTAGGGATGGCCAGGGGCCAGCCTAATATTGAAACCTCCCCTCTAAAGTGTAAAAGCTGTGGCATGAACGCCCGTTACAACGCCACACAACAACGCTATGCAACTCGCTGTGTAGCTTGCTCCCCTAAACAAAGACGGGGTTTGCTATGGGAGTGCGAGATCGGGAAAGGTGGTCAATATGCAATTTGTGCCCTGACTGAACCCGATGAGTCCCCCCCTTTGCTGGCTTTGCTGGCTTTGGATGTTATGGCTTTTTGGATTTCATAGGGGGACGCGATCGTGCCGCGCGTTCCACTGAACCTCGTCTTGCTGGCTTCCTCTCCCCACCCTCCCCTCCCGCCTCAGGTCCCGGCGGAATATAAATTGAGGTGGCGGGCGGTACGATGGCATTTTCTCACATTGCAATCAACAGCAAATCAAGCAGCCTCTTAACCAGCACCTTCAGCACCTTCAGCACTCCTTCCCTTCCAACCCCAACAGCATCATGACTGCCATCCTCTCCAAGCTCTCCCCCAACCTCAAGGCCATGGCCGTCCAGGGCTTCCTTGCCACGGCCGTCTTCCTGACTTGGAAGAACACGGCTGGCACGCCCGCGATCGCTGATCAGCAGCACCGCGAGGCCCTCCGCCGCGCTGCCCAACAAGGCTTTTAAATACAGCCGTATCGCTTGGAACTTGCGCCCTGGTGGCTCGAGTGCCTCCCCCCGCGATTTCCGTTCCATCGTGTTTTCTTTGTCTTTCCACTCAGCTCAAGCTGTGTGAGGGTTTTGCATGATCATGAGCCAGCGGGCTGCGCCCGCGCCTGACCGCGCTCCTCCCTCGGCTTCCCGTGCCAGCACACGCCGCTCTTATTTCGTTTTCGTTTCGTCTCTGCCATGTATGTATCCCCCAGTGACTCTTGGGGCGTCGGTGTGTGGCAAACAATTTTTTTTATTCTTTCGATTTTTCAGCCTAAACTACTCCAAAATTGACGATTTGATGTCAACAGCTTTCTTCTTGTCCAACTCCAAAGCCGAGCCCCCAAAGCCTTATCATCAACACACCACACAAAGATAGAGGACCCTTATCAATGTAGTGTGCACAGCCACCCTACCCACTTAGCAGCACACACGTGTGATTGACGCAGAAGGCAATTCAGACCATGCAAGCAACAGTCAATTCACAGGTCAAAATAATCGTGGGTTGGCCTAGCATAACCTACGGGCGAAATGTCATTTGTCCTCTACTATGCGCTCTCTCTGTCTGTGTCTCTCGCCCTCTTTGTAAAGGAGGGCCGTCTTTGAACTAACACTCAGATTCTCATCAAAGACTCTGAATAAATGCGTCTGAAAGTGGTGTTGAAGAACTCAGCCTCTGTGGCGGCTACAAATCAAGCTGCCCGTCCATGCGTCGAAGCTCAGCCAAGACCTCTTGCGCATCGGGCCGTGCGTTGGGCTTGCCGTGCCAGCACCGCTGGATCAAAGCAGCGAGTTGTGATGGAAACCGATGATCCAGCACCGGTCGCACGCCCTCTGCAGCTGCTGCCTCCAACTCGACCAAATGGCTGTCATACCAAGCCAAGCAGACACACGCGCGACCATCATCAGATGATCGAGGTTGCACATGGAGCCTTTCATATGTCTGCCAGGCACTAGTTTGGTACCTACCTGTATTCGTTATATGGACGAGCGCCCGTCCAAATAGCCCACACCAGCATGGCAAAGCTGTACACATCAACCTGTCGATGCGCGCACAAAAAATCAGCCCAGTCGAACAAGATTGCCTCAAGCAAGGCGCCGGTGTCATGCGTGCGCACACGCGCTCACCTTGCGGCCGTAAGTCGTGGCACCAGTGCACATCTCCGGGGCCATAAAACCACGCGAACCCATGCGCGGAGTTGGGGGACGCACGCTGCTGGCATCCGGAAGCACACCCGCCGCCTCGCACCAAATGCGATCCATAAGGCGCCGCGAGGACCGAAAATCTAAATTTCAACCACCCACAACGTCCATGCCATGAGATCCGCCCTTCGCCACACCTCCGTACGCCACACCTCCGTACGCCACACCAGCCAGCCACGGTAAACGTACAGCCAATCTTGGCCGTCAGCGATCGATCGAGTAGAATGGTGGCTGGACGCAGGTTGCGATGCACCACTGGTGGGCGCTGATCATGCAGGTATGCCAAGCCCGCCGCAATGTCGCAGGTGATGCTCATCTTCTGCACCAGCGTGAGACTCGAGTAGCTCGAATCCAACAACTCCTGCAAGCTTCCCCGCTCTGGACGTTCCGTCACTACAAAGCGCATGCCGTCATGTACACCCGTGCCGTACATCGCCACTACATTGGGATGATTCAAGCCCCGCAATGATCGGATCTGCAAAAAGTTGAAAAAAATGCGAAATGCAAAATAGCAGCCAATGAGTTGCTCATGCCCTCGCCAGCCTCAGAGAAGCACATGCCTAGCCGTTTCCTCCTGGGTCAGCGTGCAGTCTGACCTCTTCTTCTGGTCCGCTGACCACGCCTGCAGGAATCGAATGAAGCTGATCCAGAGGTGAAAAGTTCTCCACAATCACAGCATGATGTTGGTATTCAGCGTGATAGACTGAATAGCTATCTGAGCACTCTATCAGTGCCAACCCCTGCACAAAGTTGACATCGTGCCATCCATCAGCGCCGCGGTTGGTTGGTTTGTCAAGAAAACCCCGATGAAAGTTGAGAAAGCAAAACACAACAAAATCTTCAGAAGCCTGCACAAACCTCTAGTTCTTGGATATCGATCGCGGGGACCGATGTGCTTGTGTCATCACTCAGGCTGGAATCGTGTGATAGGACCCACAACAGCTCTGCGCAAGGCCACAAGCCACAGTCCCGCCATTCATGAGCCACTTCAAAACACGCTTCGCGAAAGCTGATCGCGCACTCGCAGGTACGTGGTGCAAATGTTCCTACCTCGAAGCTGTTTTCGAGCACGGCGAGCGCGCGAGAAGCAACCATAACATGGCAGACAGATCAGTGGCTCGAGCCAGCCCGACCAGACGTGCGAGCACAAGCCTTCTTGATTGTCAAAGTTGCGCTATGCCCCGTTACAAACCAAACAGCATGTGAGTCGGACTGCGCAAGAAAAAAATACATGTGGTGTGTCGTCTTCGTCACGCTCGCATACCTCAAAATCCTCGTCGTCCAGCTCTTGTTCTGAGCGGTTGATACTGCCATAGGCACCAATGTGACCGCGGCTCCGAGGGTCATGGGGCAGCAAGGCCCGACCTTCGGCTGCCTCGTCGCTATCGAGCACCGCTTCCAACGGACGACGCGGTGGCGCACGAAAATCCAACTGTATAGCCCGCTCGAGCAGCGGTGCAATCACCAACAGCAGATCCAGTAGCCAGAACGGCACCAAGCAGACTTGCCATGCTTTGAGACCCCTAGACCATGCCCGCCATAACCACATGCGTTCATTGAGGGGCAGACAATTCAAAACCTAGCCGAGCCAGCAGCTGGGCCTAACACAAAAAGAAAAGAATAGAATCAAATGAAGCAGGAGTGGCGTACCAGAGGTTGTTGTGCAGAGGTGCAAAGCGCATCATGTACATGGCAAACTCGACATCCGTCGTAACCGTGAGCAAGACCAGAACTGGTGGCGCAAAAGGGGATATTCGAGCGTTACACAATCATAGACGGGGACGCAAAGCGCAGAGTTGTGAGGTTTCAAAATAGCGGAACTGGAGAAAGTCAAATCAGAAAAAAAAAAAAAAAAAAAAAAAAAAGACATAGGTTCCTGCATGTGACGGACAATTGCCTTACCCGTGTGGATGTGCGCAACTGCCCAAGGCGGCCGCACCAAGATGGGCGTAACGTAGACGAGGTAGGCAAAGAGTAGAAGGACGAATGTGCGCAAAAGGTACGTGGCCACATGAATCTGCGATAAACGTGCAAAGTTAGAGTCAAGTAGCACAGTGGGCTGCAAATAGCTGGCGGCAGATGACAAGATACAAAGGGCAAGCACTCACTCGAAAAAGGTTGCAGTCCAGGCCGTGAGGGTGATGGCAAACGGGCAGCGAGTTGAGCAGCTCATAAGTTGCAAATGAAAATAAAATGATGCCCATGAAGAGATACAAGATGACCCATGCCGGCCGACGCGTTCTGTGTTGCAGTGCAGGATGGCATCATCGTCAACCAGGCGCGGTGAAGCCCAAACCAACTGACATCACACTGTCCCCAGACTTTTTCAACAAAAAAGGATTATCATGACACACCGAAACTTGACAATAAAGTGCCGTAAGCGCATGAAGCTATTCCAGAGAATGACCACAAGGACGACCGAGACGAGGATTAAGGCCGGATCCACCAGCATGCACTCCAAGCGGCCGGCCTAGCGAGGGCAGCAAAGTACGGCTTGAACCATTGTGGCCAGGTATAGAGGCATACGATGCAAAGCAGTTGCAGCAAGCAAGCTCCAAGGAATGGCACACGAGCAGCCAGTGGCCCAGTCTGTCAAGGCAAGAAGAACTTTGATCGCACCTCCGAAGAAACGTTCTTGGCGCGCAGCATGCCGTCCGAGGTCAGGAAGCGAACGGCCACGGACACGGCCAGAGCGTACGCAGAAATCAACTGGGCCAATGCAATGTACCCCAAAGAATGAGTGTTCTGATAGCTCTGATGCAGCAATTCATGACAGTTGGGGCCATCGACTCACCAGCAAAAATGGGACAACAAGGTGGAGGTTCTCAAAGGGCCGCGCGGCATCATAGTAAGAGTGTACCGTCTATTATGCACAAGAGTCGATGAGGTATTGCTGCGCAACGGACATGATTGGCGACTCTCGGCATTTGGTCTTGACCGTGCACTCCAATGGCTCGTCACCCGTGAGCAGGCTGGTACCTTTGGGCTTGTGGGCAAAGGGTGGCTGTCCTCGTCTTCACTGAGTGACTCCTCGGCTTCTTCGTCATGTGAAACCTCTGGCGTTTCATAGTGCACTTGGGAGGCATCCTACGCCCACCGAGACCGGCATGCAAATGACCTGGTTAGCTTCCGGGGTACCCAAACGTATCGTCGTGCACCTCTTACCAAAAGCGGGCCCTGGATTTGCATCCAGGCCTGGCAGTGCTGCTCCAACAGTGTTTTGATATCCTGCCGTAAAGGAGTGCACCAAAACATGTGGCCAGCATCAAGACATGCGAGCACACGGATATGCATGGCATGCCTGGGACGGGGAAAAAAAAAAAAAAAAAAAAAAAAAAAATAAAAATAAAAATAAAAAAGAGAAAATTTGAGAGGGCGGCCGGACCTGGTTTTTGCTAAAGGCAGTCAAGGGTTGGCCGGCCTGTTGAGCGCCGGCACTTGAAGGTTGGACGCGAAGCAGAGTGTACACGTCTGGGACGCTGTCGCCCTGAATCATGAGACCCATGAGGTAGTGGCAGTTGCCCTTGTAGGCCAGCAGTGAGTCTCTGTGCTGCAGATAGTAGACTAAAACACAGAATACAAAAGAAACACAAGATTAGACCGGCGTGCCAGCAACCCCAAAAAACACAGCGTTGGACCGGCATGCAAGGGTTGCTGGCCCTCTTTCCCAAGTTAGCGTTGTACAGCGCGTACCGTATTCATGAAAGTAGTCAAAGGCACGCTCGGTGACAAGTTGAAAGCCACTCTGCCGCAGTTGAGTGGGGTGCAGTGCCAGCAGATGCTTGGCAAAGGTAGCACCTCCGGCCGGGGTGGAATTGGAAGCTAGGCTGGTACGTTGCAGGTGTCGCAAGCGTTCTGTATGCAAGGAGAGCTGATTGATGCCTTTCTGCAGGTCGGGAGACTGCTCATTCCAAAGTCGAGGTACAGAGGCGCCAGACATGCGAGCCGCTTCTTCACCGGGCTTGCTGAGATACAAGGCCAGCTCACGAAAATTCATGGACACAACGCGCTCAAAGCCAGACATGCGCCGAAACAGCAGGTCACTCATGGGGACGTGACAATACACACGTGCGCTTGAGGCCAGGCGCGCCCGGCGGCGCAAATGCAGCAACCAATCCAAGACTGCCATGACGCGAAACGCCTCGGCTTCCGTGGGTAGATCTACGACAATCACATGGTAGACGACAACACCCACCGAGTGAGGTCCTGGATCAGGCCAGGAAGCCAACGCCAAGGCCAGGGGCGGAGAAGTGGCGGCACACGTACCAAGATGCTCACGCAGCTGCATGTAAGAGAGGCCAGTTAGGGTAATAAAATCGCAAGGCTTGCGTTTGGCTGCCGTTAACAACAGTTGGGCAGCCTGCGGCATGTCATGGGCAAGAAGAAGCTTGGCCACTAATTCAGGCGACAGGGGCGCGCGCACAGCGCTTGGGGAGTCGGCCTGCTGGACATCACTCACATCTATCATCATCAGGGCACACTATGAGGGGTCAAAGGGAAGCAGGTGGACGGCAATCCACAAGATCTTGTATGGGAGAATCAAACAGCCACGAGGCAAGAAACGCAGCCAAGGACCAAAAGACTCACAGCGTTGAGCCCAGCCCAGCTGAACGGGGCCAGCAAAGCAACTGAGCCATTGAGCAGGCCCTACGAAGTGCGTGCATGAAAGTCATGCGCGGTGAGGCATGGCCAATGCCGTAGCTGGGCAGGTAGGAAAGGGTCTCATGTGCCAGGACGAGCGAATCATGTTATACCTAAGACTTGCAGCGTGCAAGCACCAGCATTGCCAGCTGCGCCCAGGCTCGAGATGGGAAAGACGACACCGTGCATTGTTTTTTGAGCCACTTCAAAAGTGCCTAGTTACACGGCAAGCGAACCAGGCGATCAGATGGAGGCGTGTGTCGATGACAGTAGAATGAAAATGCCATTGACAAGTGCATCTACCAAGGGCATCTACCTTGAACAGCATACTTGGCACGGGTGTGCACGTCTGTGAAGACAAATCGCCACCGAGCATCACTCATCCAGCCCACAACCACAAAGTAGCGAGGGCTCGAGTCAAAAGCTATGGGGTCACGGCGCGAATACAAAATCAAAAGCAATAACAACCACAAAAAAAAAAAAAAAAAAAAAAAAAAAACAAAGAACAAAAACCAAGGACATAGCATCAGTTGGGTGTGGCAAAGAAGAACGTTGGTGTGAGAGGCATGGGTAGCGGCTCAGCCAAACAGCATGGAAACCAATAGCCAGGCGCGTACCAATGCCACACACGGGGCGGCAATGGGCTGCATCGTCTTGCGCTGGTGCCAAAAGGCCATGCCGGAAACTGGTGGGCGATGCACGGCGGGAGGATCGTTGCGAGGTGGGTGGTTCGACTGTGTCGCAAGCCGTCCAGCGAGCGCGAAGCACGTGAGAACCGATGCTGCGCAAGATTTAAGGCTCGTCTCAAGGGACAGCAAGGGGCGAGGATGGCCTGCCAGGCGTCACCAACCGATAAAGTCCGAGGTGAAGGGAGTAGTCAGGTTGAGCATGCGGGCTTGGCTGCTGTTCGCATCAGCAATCATCATGCGAACTTTGCGGCGCAGCAAAGGGTCACCATACTGCACGTTGCGCAGGCGGGAACGCAAAAAGGTGCAACAAGGGCGTCAGGATGGGCAACACATCAACATCAAGAGCTGAGCTGGCACGGTGTCCTGGGCAAGTTTGTGCGATCAGGTCACGAATTTGATGCAGCAGGCTGCGAACCTCGAGAAATCCTTCAATGAGACCATTGCGATAGGCTGGGCGGTGACAGATGGCCAGGGCAGCGGGGTCTGGCTCTGCTTGCGGCACGGCTTGGGCGCCTGGGGAAGGCAAAAACCAAAACAAAACAAAACAAAGCACAGGCATGGGATGACGGTAGTGCTTCAGGGCAGACCAAGGGGTGTGAGCGGGGCGCCCGGTCATACCATTGGGACGGTGCGGAGGCCTGGCATGCGCGGGGTTGGGGGCAGCTGGAGCGGGCACTCCCGGAGGCCGCGATAGCAAGGGAGAGCCTTGGTTCTGTGGCGTTGGGTTGAATGCGGTGGTGAGATGGGCGAGTTGGGCGCGTGACTCACCAGCCGTGTGGGCGAGCTTGCTTGTTTGCCTATGCATTGCGTCTTACCTGTCGATGGAGGTGGGAAAAGGCCGTGCCAGTGTGACTAGCCTCATGCCGAGCTGAACTGGAGATGGGAGTTGTGGGCCCGGTTGCGGGTCGACGATTCGGCGGACTGGCCACCGGTCGACGCGGGGGCGCAGCTCCTCCAAGTTCACTGATATTGAAGCCCACCGGCTCGGGGTTCTGCCGAGCTGGCGCGGCCGGGCTGGGCTGGTGATGGGCTGCAACGGGGGCCTCGGGCTGAGCCAGGGGAGCGGCACCATTTGCGGCCTCGGCCGGGTTGGGGTTGACGCTGCGCAGGGTACAATGGTGGCGGGCGCGCGACGCGGAGGATGGGCGCTGAGTACATTCGAAGCGTTGCGATCCCTCAAGGCTGATGCAAGGGGCCAAAGGGTGCAAAGTACTCACTTGAGCTCATGTAGGTCCCAATCAGGCGCATCGACACCCTGGGCGAGCGTGTGCCGGCAACAATGAATTGAGATGGCACCTCATGGAACTGGCCTCCTCTCTGGTCACACTTTTACGGGATGGACAGGACGCACCTCATCGATGAAGGAGAGGGCAGAGGCGAGACTGGAGGAGTCGGACGAGTTTGAGCCGATGCTCGTGGTGTCCTATGCGGCAGGCCGGCCGGCAAATCAGCGACCAGGCAAAAACCAAAGCAGAAACAAAATCACAGCAGGAGCGTTGACAGGCATACGTCGTCCATGCTGCCGCTAGAGGGGGAGGGGCAAGGCCCGGCCAGGCCCGGCCTGATCGGTCCAAACGTCCCCGCACACAGGTCAAGTCACGTCGTCTTGAAGAGCACGATGCGGTGAGATGTCACACCATAAGATATATATGCACTCGGAGGGGTATTCGTGAAAACACCACCTCAGAAAAAGCCTGTTATCAAGCCAATGCTGTTCAGTGCAAGCCTCTGCATTTATCTCCACGGCTTGGAATCGCCGTCGCCACCGCTGGTGTCGCCACCGCCGTTGGTGTCATGCGCGCTCTCTCTCTCTCTCCGTAAAAATCCATCAAATGGAGACAGAGAGAGAGAGAGAGAGAGAGAGCTTTAGAGAGAGCTTTAGAGAGAGCTTTAGAGAGAGCTTTAGAGAGAGAGAGAGAGAGAGAGAGAGAGAGAGAGAGAGAGAGAGAGAGAGAGAGAGAGAGAGAGAGAGAGAGAGAGAGAGAGAGAGAGAGAGAGAGAGAAAGAGAAATGAATTGGTTTGGTCGGTTTGAGAAAGAGAGAAATACAAAGACACAAAGGAAAAGCACAACTACCACAGAGAGAGAGAGAGAGCTTTTGAGAGAGAGCTTTAGAGAGAGAGAGGTACTACCAAATGTTATCATAAAATCTGACAATTTAGGGCGCAATCATGCTATTGTCAGACGAAAGTGGATGTCAGACATTTAAGCTTCTCTTTTTGCGTGTTGCTATACCTCTGCTTTTAGCATCGTTTCTTACCAAGTCTCTGGTTTTGCAGGTAAATTTAGTGTAGAGGCTTTCCCTCATAAATCCCTTTCTCTGCCAGATCAGCAAAATACTGTCCGTGTCTCTTAAACATCAATTTTTTTTTTTTTTTTTTTGCGTTTGAAGGTAAAAAAACACAAAAATCGCATAAAAAACGCAAAAAGTGTTGAAACGGGAGCCGTTGGCGGGGGTAAAACGGCAGCGCCACTGAACAGCCAGCACCCCTCGCCCCCGGCCCTTGACGCGGCAAGGTAGACGGGGGCTTATTCAATAATCAAGTGAATGCAGGAAGACTGTTGGCGTGCTGCTGCACTTGTTGTATTGACCCTTGCTGCGAATCTTGCTCAGTGAGAGGCCACCAGCTCGTCACTGGTGGCCTCCAGCGGCTTCTGCGTTGGATGTCTGGCCCCTTGATTGAGGGCAGCAGTCCCACTGGCCAGCTCCACGCTTTCACATGTTCATATTGGCTTCGCGACGACTTGCAACGTACCGCTCATCTCGCTTGCCCCCACTCCTGTTTGCGGCAGTTTCCTCCGCGTCTCGGTAGACCACATCTCCTTCGTTGAGTTTTCTAGCCTGCCACCATGGATCCCGGTAGGAGACCACGATGCGCTGCTCTCGGCCAATCCTCAGATTCTGTCACGCAATCTTGGGCTGCTCTCGCTCCCACCTGCTTTTAATGATGGACACGCTACGCCGCCATGCTTGATGCCTAGTTTTGCGAATGCGCTGCGAGGTGCAGCAGTACGCCTGGGGTAAACTTGGCGCTGCTTCCGCCGTTGCGCAACTGGCCCAGGCCGGTAACACTGACTTTAAGCTCGACGCCGACAAGCCCTACGCTGAGGTGGGAATCCTCTCCTGGGTTACACTTATCTACCACCAGCGACCGCTTCGCCTCGCCTCTCCTCTCTTTTGAGTATACTCACCTCATTTGGCTCGCAGCTGTGGATGGGCACGCACGCCAAGGCCCCTTCCAAGGTGGTGCTGCCCGACGACAGTGTCATCACCCTCTCCGAAGCCCTGGAGCGCTATCCCGAACTCAGGTCTGTCCCATCGAGCTCCCACAATTCTAGCCAGCTTTCCCTTGTCAATACTCACTATAGCCTACGCTCGCCTCTACAGCAAGGGCAGCGTGACCAAGGCTGGCCAGCTTCCTTATCTTTTCAAAGTGCTCTCCGTCGATAAAACCCTTTCCATCCAGGCCCACCCAGACAAGAAGCTGGCCGAAGCCCTGCACGCCCGTGACCCCGAGCACTACCCCGACGATAATCACAAGCCTGAAATGGCCATTGCCATCACCCCCTTTATGGTGAGCCAGAGGGTTTTCGACCGCCCCTCGACCTCTTTGTCTCCTGTCGCCAGTCATACGCTGTCCTGCGCGCACCAAAGCGATTGGCACTCGGCTTACCAGACTGCTTGATGACGTGAATCTGTTCCTTTTGCACACGCTGCGCGCGTCAGGGCATGTGTGGCTTCCGGGAGCCCGAGGAAATTGCCAAGTTCCTCAAGACCATCCACGAGCTGCGCGCCGTCGTGGGTGCCGATGCCGGTCTGTTCTGACCCCGTCATAATACTGGCTTCCTTGCATCCACCCCTGCCCAGCGCAGCACGACTGACGCACTACGGCGTTTTCCCTTGCCATGCTTGCCGGCCTTTGTAGCTGATGCCATGGCAGCCAGTCTGAAAAACAAGGATGCTGTCAAGGAATCGCTGGCCCAGCTTCTTGGCACTCTTATGCGTGCTGACACCACACTGATTGCCACACAGCTCTCCGCGCTCGAGGTATGAATCTTGCAGAGCTGCTCGCAGCGACTTGCCATCCAGACTCATGTTCGTATGGGTGCCTTATTGTCCATCTGCAGAGCCGCCTCAAGACTGTACCCGTGGATCAACGCGATGAAACCACCCAGTTTGTCCTCCGTCTGGCCGATCAATACCCAGGTGAGGACTGTTCTCGCTGCTATTTCAGGACACGCCACCTTAGCCCTCTGCCTCGTCAAGGCCACGCTCATCAAGCGAATCCAATTACTTTGACGTGTACAACGACAGGCGATGTGGGCGTCTTTTGCTTGTATCTCCTGAACATTGTGACCCTGCAGCCAGGCGAGGCCATGTTTTTGGGCCCAAATCTGCCACATGCCTACATCGACGGCGATTGCATCGAGTGCATGGCCTGCTCCGACAACGTTGTGCGTCTCGTCGCTCCTGCTACCCTTGTCATCTCCCGCTTGGCCTCGGCCCTGTCGCAGTTTGATATCCTCGATGACGGCGCGATAGGTGCGTGCTGGCTGCACGCCCAAGTTCAAGGACGTTCCCACCCTTGTGGACATGTTGACTTATGAGACGGGCGATGCCAAGAAGCAACTCTTCCCCAGTGCCCCCCATCCAGATGAGCCCCGCGTCTCCGTGTATAATCCTCCCGTCCCCGACTTTACTGTTGCTGGTGCCAAGGTACGGACGCTCGCACTGCTCCATGTGTACCAGGCATCCAAACACTGACGGTCTCGCACGACATGCCGACCCTGGCCCTGGCCATGACATTGTTTTGCAGGTTGAGCCCATGACATCCATGGTGCTCCCTGCCGAGCAAGGACCAAGCATCGTTTTGATTCAGGGTGGCGCTGGTGCCGTTCAGTACAAGGCAGGGGTAGGTGCCTCAGTCGACTTCTGACGTGCCCTTTTGCACACCTATTCGCTGGCATTTCTCTCATTTATGGTGGGCTTCGGTCATCCCAGGGCGAGGACAAAGCCCTCGACATTGTTGCTGGACACGTGCTTTTTGTCGCCGCTCAAGAAGGTGAGGACGCACTTGGCAGCACCGCCTGCAATAGTCGGGCTTGATCTCTGCCGGCCTTTACTCATTCATTTGGCTGCCATCTCGTTGGTGCATGAACATTTTAGCGGTCACCATCGCGGCGTCTAAGGAGGCTGTCCAACTGTACCGTGCCTATGTGTAAACTTTTTTTTGATGCAATGACCTAATTGAGCTCGGTCAAGCAAGCCTGTTGGTGTTCTGTACTTTCGTTTTGCATGATGAGGGGCGACGACAGCGTGGCTTGAAGCGTGTAGCTGGACGGTCTTGATTGAGTCCCACACATTATTCTGGGTCTTCTGCCTCCCCGCCACTCGAGCTCGGGCTTGGGCAGCAACACACGGGATTTAGCTTGATCGGCTGAATGCAGTTGAACCGTGGGTTTGCAGCTCTTGCAACCCGGTTACCAGGCGCGCAGTGGCTGCCATGCACTGCAAAGCCGCCAAGAGGGACAGGTTTGTGAGCATGTTTTGAATCAGCGCGCGAGGCAATCATGCCCCAGGTTGATGGCACGCAAGGGCCGCACCTGATCAATGTCCAGGTTGGCAAAAGCCACTCGAATGTGGCCGCGCGCACCGCACGCACTGCCCGGAATGACAGCCACGTGGTGCTGCCGTGCTAGCCACTCTACGGCCTGCATGTCATCGTCGACGGGTAAGCGCACCATAATGTAGATGGCCCCCTGAGCTTGGCCCAAGACCTGGCAGCCATCAACCTGCCACAGCAAAAGCCAGTGAGGTGCAAAACCGATGCATCAACCCGCATGCTTGCGCTGTCAACTCACCGTCGCCAGAGCATCAAGGACTGCTTGGCGATTGGCAGCGAGCGTGGCAACCCTTTCCGCAACCCACGTGCTGCCTTGTTCCAATGCTGCCACGGCCGCGCGTTGGCTGATGATGCACGGACAGATGGGAATGGTATCCTGGACCTTGAGCAGGGATTGCGCCAGCTCCGGCTACGTGGCCGTAATACAAAGTTAGAGTCGTACCTGGTCCTACAGCGAAACCGTGACGACAACAAAGGCGCCGACACAGCTGCAGCTTAAAAACAAAAAGTCTCGCTGATTGGAAACCCACTGAATTCAACTCATAGGCAATGTAGCCGACGCGCCAACCCATGAGGCCATAGGCCTTGGAGAAGGAAAAGATGTTGAGAACATGGGGGCCTTGAATGCACCTACGATGCGCAGAGCAAGGGGACATTGGCCGTCAAGTTGGGAGCATTGGGCAACGACGGGCCGGGTGGTGCACACACGTGTGCTTGGCTGCATCATCCCAAATAAAGTCTTCGTCTATGTTAAGGACAGTGGTGCGGTCAGTCACAAGGCAAAGGGCAAAGTGCGAAAACTGTAGTGCACGCTGACGTCCGAAAAACGTACAGGTGTTGTCAACAACCAGATAGGTATTGTGCTGGCGGCACAGCTCGCTGAGAGTCTGTCAAGATTGCGGCGCAAGGTGTCAAAATCACTGTTTTTTTTTTTTTCTTCCATTGTCAAGGAATCGAGCCTGTCAGACAAAGGTCAAAGGGCATGCGGACGCACGTTCAATGTTTCGGCATCCGTGACGGCGCCGCTGGGGTTGCACGGGTTGACCAACACAACCATCTATAGCACCAAAGCCATGTGTCAGTGGCAAGTGGGACAGAGTTGAGCCTTCAAGGCTTGCGCAGCACAATGTGGAACCCCACCTTGCACTCGGACACATGCTGCTTGATGGCATCCATGTCTGAGGCCAAGAGCGGGGGTGAGCCGGGTCCTTGAAGCGGTGGGAGGTTGGCAAGGGTGACTGCTGATCGAAGGGACGCGTTGCACACGTACCAAGTTCGAAAGTGTCGGGGCGTCGCGCCACCTTGCGACATTTCATGCCCGTCATTTGAAGGGCCATGTGATGATTAAAGTAGTACTAATCGGGATCCAAAGGGAGGCAGGCGGGGGCCATGAAACGTTGAACAAAAAATTGTTTCGGCAATTGCATTGCATGTGATCCCATGGACACGGCCGAGATGCAAAGGGAATTACCGGCAGGAAAAGCATGACCTCATCGCCTGGCTCGCAAAGAGTCAGTAAAACGTTCATAAAGGCCTGCGAGCCGGCCATGAAAGTGGACGTGCCGTGTACAGGTGAGGCGAGGGCAAGGCAAGGCATCGCGTGGCGCATGACATCCTACAAGCCCGCCAACCTGATTAGCCCCCATGGTGACCATGACGCCTTGGTTGTGGAGTTTGTTATCGGCTTCGAGTTTGCTGGCACAAAAGCAGGGATGGCGTGAGGCCGGGTACCAGAGGACACGCCGATGCGCAGATAGTCACGTGTGCGAACCGTGTTAGGGCAGCAGTGAGCTCAGGCACGCCCTCAACACGATTGTAGCGGTTGGTCTCCATTTGACCAATGGCAGCAGTCGCAGCCGCCATGCATGCCTCTGGAGGATTCCAATACGTGACCCCCTGTGCCCGATGACCGAGCGTGAGCCCGGCGAAACATGACAGCGGCATGTGACCGACGAAGCACGCATCGCACGTACCTGAGCCAGAGAAGCCACGTCCTCTGATCCTTCCAAGATCCTATTCATCTTGACGATGCAGGGCTCGTCCGTGGCTCGGATCGTACCCGACACTGCCATTTGATCGGACGCCGCCATCTCTCTCTCGTGTGTGTGTGTGTGTGTGTGTGTGTGTGTGTGTGTGTGTGTGTGTGTGTGTGTGTGTCCTCCGATCTCATTTAAAAAATGTCAGACAGTGTTTCCAGACAATCTGACAATCAATTTTATCTACATTATCACGGATCTTCTACTACTTCTGCTGCTACGACTTCTTTGGACCATTTTCACATCATGTTATCGTGTTGTAAAAGCGTTGTCACGTTTCACACACCTCGGATTTGATTTTTTTTTGGGTAGAAACTCCCTCACCTACGATTATGATCGGTCGGGTTGCCGTCGCGCTGATGCTGGCGATCGCCCTCGTGGCGTACGACGTCGCTGCCATCGGGCCGTCGTCCTCCACCTCCAGCTCCAGCTCCACCTCCAGCTCCACCTCCAGCTCCAGCTCCAGCTCCAGCTCCAGCTCCACCTCCAGCTCCACCTCCAGCTCCACCTCCAGCTCCACCTCCAGCTCCACCTCCAGCTCCACCTCCAGCTCCACCTCCAGCTCCACCTCCAGCAGCGTTTCGACCATCTCCACCACGGCCATGGCGTCGTGTGGGTGTACCAACGTCACCCTCTTCACGGATAATGCGCCTTTGGCTGCGTGCCGCAAGTCTGTTTTGATCGAGACCATTGATCGCCTCATTAACGAGACATTTGGTGATCGCCTAGCCTTGGTGTGTGAAAACCCATGGGTGGTTCCTGTCGTAGTTTTGGGATGCAGGACCTGGAGAGGGCAGGGCCAATGGGAGGGGGCGCTGAAGATCTAGGTTGCGTTCACGCAGGGGCTTTGATTTTCATGCTGTACCGTCACCTTGTTGCTTGATATCCATAGCTCGAGACGGCTGCACTAGCCGGACCTTCCACAACAACGACTGCTAAATCCACCACAAGCAGCACGTCCGCGCCAGCAGTTTGATCCGCCCACCCGCAAATTTTAGCACACTTCTTGCGGTCACACACATTCTTCAAGAAGCTTTCCCACCATCGGAACACCTAAATGGGCGGGAGACGAGTCGAATCCAACTGTGCACTTCTTGTTTGCCGCTGTTGTAAACTGACCAATTTGTAACCCTCGCTGTCTCCCTTTTGTTCTCGCCACTGCGATCAGGTGGGGCATTGTCCCTGTCCGAATCCTGCGTCCGATGATCCATTTGCTGCGAATGCTATGTTATCACTTGCTCAATTGGACTTTGAAACTTATTGAGCCTCGACTCCACTTGCGTGCTCTCAAATCCGATAAAAATCGGTTCCCTTGTGCGCTTTCTCCAACAACCACAAAACCTCAAAGTGTTGACGACAGGTCCTGTTCCATCAATGCCGCTTTTGGATCTGACCATGGGACATGCTCAAGTGTGTTACCAAGGACGGTCGCGTCATGTACGATTGTCCCTTGACCACTGTTCCGCACGCGGAGAACGAGACCTCAAGGCCAACCAAGCGCGTATTCTGTACTGATGGTGCTGGGGTGTCTCACGTGTTGGAATTGACGACTTTGTACTTTTTATGGCGTGCCAACGCGCCAACGGCGGTGGACGGGTGTGCGACGGGCCTGCCGCTGGTCAGAACGTGGCGGCGATGAAGATGCAAGCGGGAAACAATGTGGTCGTGTATGAAGGCGACTGCCTGCTTGTGGAGGCGGTGAAGGATGCCGTGGCACCTGGTTATGATGCATCGCTGACGGAAAGTGGGCAGCTGGTAGCGAAGATCCTGGTTGCATCCAGCTACACGGACCTGTGCATATCGTCTGCCAAGATTGTTTATCCTGTGCGCATTGAGGTGGCTGCGCGTGTGCCGGTTCAAAAAGGGTTTGCAGCCGCTGCTCGAAGATCACACATTTTATGGCCAGCAGCCTGAGAAGTTTGCAAGCGTGGCAGCGAGTATTCACGCGTTGTTTGCGGAGCAGAGTCAAGAGTGTAACGGCTCCAGATGTCTATAAGCTGTTGTTCGGCGAGTGAGCCCTATCGTCATCGAGGCCGAACACTTTTTATCTGGAACGATCAGACGTTTCAAAAAGTACACCCGAGCTAGGGAGAAGTGATCTTGCCCGGGAGGGGGGTGGGTGGGTCTCGGGCTTGTGTCGTGATTTCTCGTCCTCGTCCGTTTTCAAATTGTCCTGCCACACTCAATTGCCTCAATTGCTATTGTCGCAACGCCCTTGTTGACCTCATGGTCGAACAGAGCAGACATCATCATCATCATCATCATCATCATCATCATCATTCGCCAAGGTGGAAACCCTTGATGAAAGCTTGAAGACGCAACGACCCACACTGCACACATGCGCATGTGAGCATGCACACAGGCGAACACATACGAACACACACAGACACACAGACGAACACACATAGACACACAGACGAACACACATAGACACACAGACGAACACACACAGACACACAGACGAACTCACATAGGCACATAGACGAGCACACAGACACACAGACGAACTCACACAGACACACACACCGAAACGAACACACAGGGCGAACACACAGACGAACACAGAGACACACAGAGACACACACAAATTTAATTTAAATTTTAAATTCAAATTTTACATCTGATCCGATTTTTAATTTTTAATTTTGGCGCTCCCTGTTGTGCTCGCTCTTCCTCGTGCTGCTTCCCTGCCTCCCTCCTTTCGCTCGAGGTGAAGGAGAGGGGGAGAGTGGGTTGTGTGTGTGTGTGTGTGTGTGTGTGTGTGTGTGTGTGTTGGGCGCGGGAGGGAGAGGAGGGTGTTCGGGATGAGGGTCACTTGGCAAGGGTGGCGGGGGTCGGGGTCAACGCTGGTGGTGGTGGTGGTGGCGGTGGTGGTGCTGAGCCAGCTACCGTCAACTTGGACTCAGGATGTTCCGGGGTGCTCCTTGCATCAGATCGAGCCGATGTCTGGGCTCGACTTTCGGTGCTGGGATTGCGATAGTAGCATTGCCGGCTCCAGGCGTTACGTGCCCAAGGGCGCTGTGTGTGTGTATCAAACCTCAAACCCCAATAGGTACTGCGGTCACCCCATCTGGTCACGCTATGTCTGCCACGGCGACAACCAGTTTTACATTGACCGTGCAGGGCACAGCTTGCTGGACAAATACAACTGCAGCATCAGCTTTGATCGTACTGAAGGCGTGCACATTCTATGCGATGGTCGCTTCGCATCCAACCCCATGACCGTCTTGCCGGACAGCGGCGCACCCCCCAATGTCAAGACCCTAATTGTGCGCCATCATGCGATTGACCAGATCCCCGTGCGCAAAACCTTTGCCGCCCAGCAACTCGAGCACCTTGACCTCAGCTTCAACAACATTACCTCCATTAGCGGCGTCAGCATGCTTTCCCTCACCGGCCTTCGGCACTTCAACATTAGCCACAACCGCATCACTCGCTTACATCCGGATTTACTGCCGTTCAACAATCGCCTCGATGTGCTGGACGTTCGAGGCAATGACATCCAAATTCTTCGTGCTGACACCTTTGTCTCGGCCATGCGTTCAAATTGCGCCGCTCTCCTCTTGCCTGATACCTGCAACCCACCCATTGTACCATGCAACGCCTTCTTGGCCACCGACCCCACCGGCAGCGCCTCTGCCACTCCCACCATCATCGACTTAACCTCCTCCTCCACCACCACCACCACCACCACCACCACCACCACCAACAGCTCCGAATTCGGTCTTAGCACCGTCAGACCCGCAGCCTCCTGCCGGGTGGTTGATACCTCAGTCACCCTCACTTGCCGCTCTGGGGCAACCTACCGTGCCTCTCAATTGTGTGACGGCATCCCCGACTGCCCAGATGCTGACGATGAGGAAGCGTGTACGCAGGTCTGGGACACCAGCGAGGCCTTTTTGATCAAAGACTGCACCAGCGGTCGCATGGTCGTCCGCTTTGATCATGGTCACGTGTTTGCCCGTAGCGAAGACGAGTCGGTCGTGGTTCCGTGCTTCACCCTAACCTACCTTCGGCTCATGTACTTTGGCAGCACCAAACCCAGTGAAGAGGAGGGACAGCCCCAGTGGAGGTTTTCCAGTGTTGAGGACAGATTAACCATTCATTACGACCTCAATCGCACCACCCTTTCCATCCATGCCTACATTGATGGTTCAGAACTAGCCACCAGCTACACGCTTGCTAATTTGATCATTCTTACCAAGAGCACCACGGACGCTCCCAGACTACCTGGTACCACAACCCCGCACAGTCTGTCCACCGCACGTCAGGCCCATGGCCCGCAGCATGTCGTGGTTTTTGCCACCATTGCAGGTGCTCTGCTTTTGTGCGCCGTCGGTGCAACCATCCTCATCCGGCGTGCTCGGCGGCGCCGCCCCATCCCGTGCGTAGCCTTAAACGTCCCCCACCCCCCCCGCCACCCCAAAGCTTCAAACTCCATTTCTTCTCACCGACTTGCTTCACCTCACGTGTAGATGGCTCGACGACGTGAGCAACGAGCAAGTTCTGGCGCAACGGTACGCTCCGTCTGCCTAGCCCGGCTTGATGTACATCTTGCCAGTTGCATCCACCCTCGGCGTTCCCTCTAACCCTCTCCGTTCATTGGTTCATCGCTCATCAACAGGCTGCAAGTAGCACTGGCCCGCACCACCACCTCCCCCACGGCCGGTGCCAAATTTGACAGCATGTCTGTTGCTGCTGTTCCAAAAGTAAGGGTGCCATCTCATGGCACCAACGACTTGGCAAAGCCATGATAACTTACACCTTGATTGCCACGCAGTCCAAGTTGATTCCCAGTGAGGAGTTTCAAATCCAGCAGACGTTGCGCAAGGGTACGCGCTCGCTGTTATACAGAGTGCGAGCACCTCTCCTTGGCACTCAAGACACCGTTTTAAAATGCGCGACGCATGCGGCCGAGGAACATCGTCTTGGCATGCTGCTCGAGGTGAGCGCCATCTTATACGAATCAAAACTACTTGCCAAAACCGATGAAATAATACATGTATTACTATATTGATGGTTATGCATGGTGCGGGTTTTCATAGATCACGTTGCTACAACTGGCTCAACATGATCGAGTCGTGACCCTGTTGGGTCACACAACGCTACCAGATGGTCGACCTGGGCTTTTTATGCCGCACCTTCCTGGTCGGTGCCCGGAGAGAGGGCAGAGTGTTCGCGTCTTCTGCTCTGCATAGCTCACATGAGATCGTGTTTGCATAGGCGGTAGCTTGCTCGACTTTTTACGTGCACAACGCCAGCAAAACTTCCTCTCAGAGCGATGGATGGTGGCGGTTGCACTCCAGATTGCCTCTGGTGTGCAGCATCTGGTATGGACGCTTTAGCTCGTCATTCTTTCTTTACTATTGCCTGTTCTTTGCGCTGCCTTTTTTCTTCCATCCTGAAACCTCGCCATTAGTCTGTTGGCTCACGTCATCAGATTCTCTTCTTTTGCTGGTCATGGCGGGGTGTTGTGTGCCCGGCAGCATGGGTGCGGCATCATTCATCGAGACATTGCGGCTCGTAACGTGCTTCTGCAGCAGGCGGTTGCGGACCCCTTCGCCGTGGAAGTAAGTGCCATTATTTGGGCTGGAATGTGCAGATTCGAGAGCCCACCAACTGACAGCGGTCATCATGCTTTACCATGCAGGTGGTCTTGAGCGACTTTGGGCACGCTCGCCTTTTGACTCGAGGCACCGAAGGCAGCGAGAATAATCCAGATCCCGCAACAGATATGAGCGCAGGCATGGCGTCAAATCCTGTATTTGAGTCTGGACCATCACGAGATGATGAGGCAGCCCACGGGGGCGAATATTACCGCCAACATAGCACGATCCAGACAGCCGTGCGCTGGCAACCGCCGGAGAGTCTGGCACGGGATTCTTTTTCGCCGGCCAGTGACATGTGGTCATACGGCGTGTTACTTTACGAGCTCTGGAGTATGGGGCAGACCCCGTATGTCGAGGTGGTCAGCGAGGCCAACGTGGCTACGGCCATCATGCAAGGCTATCCTTTGCAGCTGAGTGTTGAGGCCCGGACCGGTTTTGCCCAGGTGCCAGGTCTCTTTGAGGTAAGGCTCTTGATTGCCGGCGAGGGCTTGCAAGTCTGACCATAATTTGGCTCATTGTGCGGCTGCTGTGTCTTGTGAGTAGCTGTGGGGTCGATTGATGGTCTTTGCTCCAGGAAGGCGCGCCTCCAGTGCCGAGGCTGTGGGGCTGCTGCAGCATGCGGTGCACCTGAGCCAGCAAGCCACGGTAGCAGCGCCTTCTAGAGCCTGGTGCGATGGCTCCTTGGGGGAGATTGATAATTTCAATGAGAGTCAGCTCTGAGCTGAGCACGGCAAATCAAGAGTGGCGATAAATGAGTCCAGACGCAATAAATTGAAAGGCATCTCCGCCACAGTGGGGGAGGAGAAGCTTTCTTCGAAGAACCGAAAGGATCAAAAGTTGCCGTGGCAGTGTGCGAGCAGGCCTGGCTGAACAGCTCGCTTCTGCTTGCGCTAACCCAATTTCGAGACGCGGTGTTTTGAAATTGATCCTAGACTTGTCTTGAACAGATATCGATTGGCTTAATGGGAATGGGGGTTTCCCCCCAGCAAGGCCGCACAGCGGCGAGTCAAAAGAGCGAAAAACAAAAAATGAGGCGACTGCAAAGGCGGGAAACTGAACAACACAGGGTCCACCTGCCGGCACGGTTATGAGGGTGGTGCATCTGCCACCGAAGCCGCCGAGATTAGACGTCGAACATTAAGTTTTTCCAGCGTATGGGCCACGATGCTGTCCACGGCCGCAGCGTCGTCCAGATCGGCGGCCTCGATAAAATTTGCAATGCTTTCTCTCTAAAAACGTTGATGCCCAAGGCGAGTGGAGGTGGAGGGAAACGGTGAGAGATGGCGTGGCGAAGCGACAAGGACAGGGCAAAGCCCGAGAAGACAGCGAGTCTGGAGAGCAATGAATATCAATGAAAAGTTCAGAACATACCTGCTCCCGTTTGCGAGCGAGCTCTGCTTCCCGGGCGTGTGCTGCTCGAAGGGCAGCTGCCTCTGCTTCGAGAACGCGGGCCTTTGCTTCATCGTGTGCCTGTTGAGTCATGGCTGTCATCAGGGGGGCTGGTTGCACCGTCTCAATCAGGCAACGGGCGGGCGTTGTGGCTAGGCGTTGTGGTGTCCTGAGGTAGGCTGTTAGGAGCGGAAGCTGCTGGACGTAGCCATCATGCAGCAGCCGCAGCAGCAACGACACAGCGGCAGCATCAAAGTGCATGACCAGCGGGGCCACCAAATCAGTCCATTGGGGCTGGAAAGCGGCTCGACCCTGCGCCAACGCATTGGCTAAGTCTTCAATGGTGGCTTCATCGTACAAACGGGCCATCAGCGCGTCGAGCGCATGTTCCCGCTGATTGGCGGCGCCATCGGCCAAGACCAGACTTTGCGCCACGGCAGCCCGTAATCCTTGCGCAAGAAGGCCCAGTTGCTGCTGAGTGGCACTCAACGGCGCCTCTTCCACCGGTGTATGTTCATCCCCGGACCCGGAATCTACCGACGATGCCGTCTCCTGTGCCGCCACCACCACCTCCTGCACCCCCGTCATCTTGATTCTGTCTTCTAACGCTGCTTCTTGTTGCTAAGAAAATGAAAGAGAGAGAGAGAGAGAGAGAGAGAGAGAGAGAGAGAGAGAGAGAGAGAGAGATTTGGGGAGAGATTTGAGAGAGGAGAGATTTAGAGAGAGAGAAATTAAAGAGCGAGAGAAAACCTCACGCTGATTTTTTTGTTCGCACAAGCGGGGTGTGCCAGTGCTTGGTTGGTTTACTTCTTTGCACACCTCGATGCCTTTGGACTGGTTTGGCGGTTGTTGGAAGTTGAGTTAAAGGCGCTCAAGTGGATGGCAGAGAAGCGCAAAGAGGAATGGAAAGGGCAGCCTCGATTCTTGCAAAGAATAGCCCACAAAGCAAAAGCATTGAAAATAATAAGCACGGCAAAAAGCCTCTCCATGGCCGTGGCCGGCAACTTGGTTGCCCAGCCCACGGGAGACGCACATAGAGTTCAACTTTCTTCGGTCGTTCAACCTTTTGTCGCCGCGAAATATATTTCGGGATGTCAGGAATACTCGATGGTTGTTGAGCCAAACAGTTTTGGCACGCATGGCTTGACCCACTAACGAGGGACGTGACGCAGGGAGCGAGCCTGGCCCTTAACTTTGGTCTTGTCGCTGGCCGGTGCCCGCCCCCGGCCCTTGTTCGCATCGAGTTTGTTGAACGGCGATTGGCTCAGCCGTGAAACGCTGTAGTCCATGCCGGCCAAGTGCGTGCTGCGACTCGGGGTAAGCGTGGCATGCCCACCTGCACTTAAAGACCAGCCCTCCAGCTCCTCACTCGAGGGTCGATGCTGGGCTCTGTTGACAATGCCGGGTGCCGAGTCTCGTTGATGTTGTACCACGGCCGTACCACGCGGCAAGCCAGAGGGCAGGCGGGTGAGAGGGTTGATGCCCGTTTGCCAGGCGTTATTCACATTCCGTTGCACAAAGGATGGGTGCGAGGTCTGGTGCAGGTCCAAAGGCACGCGTTTGCGCCGGTGTGACTTGCGCGTGGTATGCCCACTTGGTGTTATGTTTGTTGATGTTGAAGACCCTGTGGCCGCTGTGGTCGGGGACACCGTTATTCCTGAAGCTAGACCGCTGCCGTTGCTGCCGCTGTTGTTGTTGCTGGGATGACTAGCACTGCCACCACCAGAGGATGTGCTGGTGATTGAGTCGGCTCGATCTGGGCGTGTTGGTGCTTGGGCCTGCTGCTGCTGCTGCTGCTGCTGCTGTACACCTCGACCTGGGGTACCATGATGCGCGCCTGGGCTGCTTGGACCAGTTTGCAACTGGGGCTTGTGACTTCCGTTACCTGGACCAATCAGGCCAATTTGCACGGCCGCGGCTGTGGCGGCACGCAGCTCCCCATCTGTGAGGGGCACCGATTCGACGCTGGTGTCAGAGTGCGCTTGGGATCCAATACTTATTTGCCGGGCAAAATCAAAGCCGCCTTCGGGTCCAGACTGCGATGGAGTAAAGGGTGAAAGCCCAGAGTAGTTGGCACCCAAAAGGCGCATGACCTCAGGGTAGGCACCGGGGCGCGGCGTCAGGCGCACAACAATGGTATCGCGCAGCGGGTTGCCGTTGATATTGAGTCGTCGTTTGACCGATTTGCGCCCAAATAAGTTGGCCTTGAAGTAAATGTGCAAGAGCAACTGGGCGTCTGCTTGGGGGTTGGTCACGCCCCGGTACTTGAAGGGAGGCGTGTGACAAATCTGCGAGCAACCAATCAGGTCTGCATCAGCCATGTCAAAGCGCTGCCTCATCAAGCGCAGTCTGGTCGCGCACCTCCATGTCGTTTGGCTGCCCCGGTGTCTCCAACAGAAACTCAATCTGATTACACGGGGCAGGGCACCACGACTTTTTCAGTAAGAGAGGACCAAGGGAGGTTGTGCATGAGAATCTGCCGAATACTGGCTTGTACCTGATGAATGAAATTTGCCGTCCCGAGTTCGTGGGCAATGACGCATTGCCATGATTCGCGTCGCAGATCATGCTCATAGATGAGCGACAGCTTCACAACAACCTGAGAGGAAGAACAAGTGGAAAATAAACGTAAAGCAAGCCATTGGATGGGGGCCCGGTGCAAAGCAACGCCGTTTGCCTTGATATTGCACCGAGTGGCAGGGAACATCTTCAGTCTGCATGCAACAACGAGGCACACCTTGTCCCGTTGCATGTCCTTTCCTGTGAAGAAGGGCGATGCCTCTGTGTTTTTCAGGGATGCAAGTGGAGGAAAATCCTTGGCACAGACACGGTCAGATTAGACAGAACAAAACAAAGCAAAGCAAAACAAAAACAAAGCCTCAACACAAGGCGGGTATGCATGGGGCGAATGTCCAAACGCTTCGATACCGTAGAGAGCTGAATGGACTGAATTTGCTCTAGGAGTGCCCGGCGGTGACCAAAGCTCTTGATATCAAGTTCAGTCTTCAGCATATCCGACGTCAGGTTGAGCAGCATGCGTCCGTCAATGTGGTTCTCCTCAAAGACCGGCTGTTGCGGCCATCGAGGTCAGGAGTGAGAAGACCCAGCTTTTACTCAGGCACGTCCTCACATTTGATCCGGTCATACCTTGTAGCGGCTGAGGCCGTCTGGCAAAACTGAGATCCAGTTGGCCACGTCATCCACGGACCACTGCAGGGCTGGTACATGGTGCACAAAGGGCGAGCGCTGCAAAGGCGACATGTGATGAGTATGGGTCGATCGACCGATGTCCAGCAGAGGGCAGAAGTCGAGTGCTGCAGCAGGCCCGCCGGTAAAAATAGACTTGCCTGGAGTTGGTGGTGCGGACTGTCGGGCGTGGCCAAGCTTGGGGAGACAAAATCCTTTGAGCGAATCTGTATCGAAATGCCGGAAACAAACATTGAACTTGGGAACAGGGGCACGTGCTCTCTCAACTGGATGCGCGTGACCTACAAGCTGCAGCAGGGCCACTTCGCGAGCTTGTATTTGTGCTTCTTTCTGCCGATTTGGGATAGCGATGGGTGCAGGTGTCATGAGAGTATAAAGAGGGAGATATGGCAAAAAGCCATGATTGCATGGCCCGTCGGAGGATCCCACCGCTTCGAGCTGTGCACGCTGCTCTGCAATTTGTGCCGAGTCAGCCTCAAGTGTGGTGTAGGCTGCATATGTATGTGGAAGAGACATAGGAGGCGGCCAAAAGTTGAGTGGGCCGGTGAAGACTGAGGGTTGGTCACTGATATGACAAAGTGTTAAAAGTTTCCTGTCGGGCGGAGCGTACCAGAGGTGATCTTGTCCAGTTCATTAACCCATAGTTCACGTTGATGCATAAAGATGGTGGTTTGCTGCGCGAGCTCCTCTGATGCAAGCAAGTTGGTTGTTTGAGCGCCTGGCCAGCAAACGGGTGCGCAAGGGGTGGGGGTTGGTAGTTCCTACCGTCATGCCGCATGGATTCAAGCTCCTTGACAATTGTTGTAAAGGCCGGGCGCTTGTCAGGGTCTTGCGCCAAGCACGAACGGATGAGTTGTGCGTATCTGGGTGAGCAGTGGGATAGTTTGGCAAAAGTAAGTGGCCTCCTCGGCCCAGCAGCATGGCCGTGGCAAAAAAAAAAAAAAAAAAAAAAAAAAAAAAAAAAAAAAAAAATGGAGGGGTTGTCTTGGCAAACGTTGGGCGGCAAGAGGCACGGTCCAAGCTGACCTTTGCGGCGCCGAATCGGGAATGTGTAGTCGCATGCCGTGCTTGGCCACGAGCCACATGACTAGAAAGAGGTTAGGCCGTGAGGACACGCGTCAAGACTGCCATGCTTGTTTGATACATTTGTGCGTCTCGCAGTCCAACTACTGATCTACCCCAAGAGTGCGTGTGCGTGTGCTTGGGCGGGCCAAGAGACTGTACCGGAATACGGCTCCATGTCGGCGTATGGCACCTATAGAAATGACATAGGGGTTGGCGAAGAGGGTCAATGCGGACAAAGGGCGCATAGACCAGCATCAAGTCAACAAAGCAAGCACAATTGTGGTGACGAGGATACCTCGAGAGTCATGAGTTCCCAAGCGACCACGGCGAAGCTCCAGCAGTCTGCCTTTTCTGTGACATGTTCGTTCCGAATCACTTCAGGACTCACTGTTGCGATGGTACAGGAGTTGATGTGCGTTGGGCAGCAGGGAATCAGCGGGCCGTAGTGTGAGGGGGCGATGCATTATTGATGCATTATCGAAGGAGCGTGGCTGAACGATACGTACTCCAAGACACGGTGCCAGCAGAGGTGACACTCTTGGTGTCACGGCTGACTTGACGAGAGCTGCCAAAGTCGCAGATTTTGAGTGTGTAGTCGTCGGTGACGAGGACATTGAGGCTTTTGAGATCACGATGGATGATGCGCACAGGGGCTTCGTGATGCAGGTAACGCATGCCTGCATTTCCAAGACAAGAGGTTGACACGAGCAGATATCAACGCGTCGATGTCGTCAGTGGCGTTGGTGATGATCGACACAAAGATCGTGCCGATTGACTGGGACGCCGAGGGGTGCAAACGGACCGGCTGCAATGTCCGAGGCCCACGTGATCATTTGCTCGCACTCCATAAACTCGACCTCTGAGCGTTGGTTGCAAAAGGTTGATGTTGGTTGGCACAGAGGCATGATGGGAGAGGGCGGGGGCGATCGATGTGAGGACTTGGGTTTTGGGTGGCACCTGCAGAGGGTGTCTCGTGCATAGCGAGGAGGGGGCGAAGGAAATACAGCCGAAAACAAGACCTTCAAGAAAATGGTAGAGAGACCCCTGGCTAGCAAACTCGGTGACGAGGCAGGAATTTGGGGCGGCCGTGCAAGCACCATAAAAGGTAATGATGTTCTTGTGTCGGATAAGGGACAAGAGTTGGGCCTGGATGCATCGTTTCACGGCCGATGGATGAGCGTCGCTGCAGCAAGGGCGGATGGGGGCAACCCCAATTGCTTCCCGTGCGTTCAAGCCAAAAGAGACGAGGCCATGCGATGGATGGGCGGGTGGGCGGGATCGGCGGCTCACCTCGCGATCAAAGCAGACGGTTTTTTTGACGGCGACTTCGCGACCATCCCAAAATGCGCGGTACACCGAGCCAAAGCGGCCGCCACCCACGAGCTCGAGGAACTCTGCAGGACAACAATCATGATGGCGGTGATGGCGGTGATGACGATGCCAACAAGCAACAGGAGGTGAGCGAGGCGCGCAAGGGCGATGGGATCATTCGCGTTGGGAAGGGGTGGGAGCAGAGACGTACGAATGGTTTGAAGGGGAATCTCGACAAACCCGAGCTGAAGCTTGTGGGCGTTGTGCGCAGGGGAGGCATGTGAAATGGCGGCAGATGTGGCTGCAGCCGGCGATTCGGGGTCCATTTGCTCTGCGGGTTGAGCATCGGTGGTGGACCAGACTCTGGAGAGGGGTTGGGAACTGCTTTCACTATCAGCAGCGCTGCTGGATCCCTCGGGGTGCAGGCTGGCGAGACGGGGCAGGGAGGCGGGCGAGGCGCTCAATTCACGTTCAAATTCACGTTCAAGCTCGGCGGCCTCTTCAAGGCTGCGCTGTACGGTCTGAGCATCCTGCGCCGGATTGCGCCCTGGGCGAGCCTCCTGAAGGCGACGGCGCTGTGCGTGTTTCGAGCTCGAGGAACCCGACGCGGAAGCATGGGTAGCGCCTTCAAGCTGCCGCTGCCGCTCCTGGCGAGTGAAGGCTGCAGCCGGCATTGCCTCGCCCCGATCATCCCCATTCACACAGAGAGAGAGAGAGAGAGAGAGAGAGAGAGAGAGAGAGAGAGAGAGAGAGAGAGAGAGAGAGAGAGAGAGAGAGAGAGAGAGAGAGAGATCGACAGAGAGAGATCGACAGAGCAATCGACAGAGAGAGATCGACAGAGAAATCGACAGAGCAATCGACAGAGAGGGAGAGATCTCGCCAGGCCGATCGACTCTTCGGGTAGACACCACATTGTAGACTGGGTCGCTGGGAGGGACCGAGGGCGTGTCGAGTACTGGTTTTTTGGTGCGCGCAAGGGACTGTGCACGAGAGGTTGATGATATTTGCACAATTGCTAGGGTGATGCTTTAAGTGTATAACCGATATGAATTTTTGGGAGATGGCCAACGACCAGGCTGCGCGCAGCGCAAAGAGGACTATGATGGACGGGCAATGCTTTGACCTAGGGGGCGAGAGCAAGAGCGGGACAGGAGCGCTCGACGCTGTCGGCTTTACTCGATGCTAGAAAAGGACTGATTGTCAAGGGGACGTTCGACCACAATGGTGGTTGAAGCAATGAGCGGTGCAGTCGGGGAAGTGAGGGAGGAAGAAGAGAAAAAAGAAAAGGCCGTGGAAGAAGAGAAGGCTGTGGTGGAGGCGGCGGCGTCTGTGGCGCAGGTGCTGGTGCTGGTTTGGGCTTCGAGCGAGGTAGAAAGGGTCGCCCGTTCGGGCAGGATGTAGGCCACGCAGTAGACCCAGATTTCACTGTTATCATTAAGGCGGCGAAAGCGGTCCAGAAACCGTAGCACGGAGCCCCGGCGCTCGACGAGCTGCACAAACAGTTGGGCCAGGTGCGGATACTCGTCCCAGATTGCTGAGGTCGGGTCAGTCCATAGGGTTTGAAGTTGGTTGAAGGTGGCGCCGGTAATGGAGAGGAGGGCGTTGTTGGCTTCGAGGAGGCGAAGCCCACGGGAGAGATCCCGGCCCAGGGACGAGTGTAATTGAAGGTCAAGGGACAAGTCGTACAGGTCCCACGGCTTGATGTCGGGCCACAGAGTGTCGTCGTCGTCGCCCACTTCAATCGCGCCTGTCGAGTTGTGTTTGCGGCAGCTCTTCACCTCAAATTGAGCGTCAGGATAGGGGGGCAGGGCGAGGGCGAGGGCCAGTTGCTCGGGATTGTCTTCAACGTCCTCGCTGCTGCCGTCCCAGTGGTGGCGGTTCGGGTGGCGGGGGAGCACGGGGGGGTGGGCTTTGATAAAGGCGTGATATTGACGGGCGCGCGCAGCGGTCTGTGCGCGGGCGGCTGCAGAGCGGAGTTGCCGGTGTTGGACCTCGTTGGCGGTCAAGAGTCCCATCTGGTGGCAGCAATCCACATCGTCGTTCTCGGAGGAGCTGGTCACCTGGCGCTGAAACGAGTCGGTGGTGGCCCGTTCAGAGGGAGCCTGTGCATCAGCGGGGGCACGACGGCGAACATTGTCGGCACGCAAGAGACTGTTTTCGGCTTGGAGGTCGGCGAGTTGGCGGGCCAGCTGCTGGCGCGTTCGAAGAAGAGCAACGGCTTGCGTGAGCACATCAACCTTGGTGGCCGAGGAAGGCAGACCCAGCTCTTGATGAATCTCCTGAATCAGACTGTTGATGCCCATGCGCCGCCGCCGCTCGGTTTCCTACGCGTGTAATTCATTGCAAAGGGAGTTCATGGGGCAGAGCGAGAGAGAGAGAGAGAGAGAGAGAGAGAGAGAGAGAGAGAGAGAGAGAGAGAGAGAGAGAGAGAGAGAGAGAGAGAGAGGAGAGCGGGGGGAGCACGTGTCCAACCTGATGACGAGCAGCACGCCGCGTCCGCTTCGGCTCGGGCCTGTGTGCGTCAAGTTCAGCCATGACCGCAGTGAAAAACAGCGCGCACCGCCTTTAACGTCCAAATGTAAAAGTGAGGAGTAGAGAGAGAAGAAGAAGAGAGAGAAGAAGAAAGAGAGCAGAAAGAGAGAGAGAAGAACAACTATCACAAGGAGGGTGCACACGTAAGGAGTAGCAGCACACACCTGTAGTACACATACGTAGCTCTCGAGTCAAACAGCCTCGCCGTCCCCCCCCCCTGCCTCGAAGCAAAGAAAGAAAAAAAGAACAGGTCACCGGGTGTGTCGGAGGCCAAAAACAAGGCTTGGGCCCCAAGGGGCACGCCTCTTGCTGGAGATCTCACAAAGACAGCGCACAAGAAACACCCGCGTCACCTTCCAAGGAACATTACGCCTTTGTTCTGCCACACACGCACACACTCCCTTCACGTCTCCTCACACACACACCAAAGGACGCCAAAGCACCAACACACTTACATGACATCAGAATGCCACACACCAGTTCTCACACAAACTCACACAGCGGGGAGGGCACCAAAGGTCCTTCAGGCACCAGGCCGACCACACTAGAAACTTTATACACTTGACAAGACACAGAAACTTGAACCAACAACGTTACCCACATCATCATCACCATTGCAAGGCAGCTTTCCTGCTTCCACACACACAACGCCCACACCCAAAGGGATACGACCACTTCAAGCGCGCATCCAAACCAACGCTCTGTCACTTCATCAACGCTTCCAAAGCGCAATCTCTGGCCTACAACTTGTTCTTCTGCTAACACACACACATCTGCTGGTGTGCTCTGCATCAACGCATACAACCACTGACATACTCCAACCAGGCCAACACGCGACCACCAACGACCCACAGTCGCTCACAGACCCATCATCATCCAAAGTGGGAGCCAGCCCACACACCCTTGTTGATCCACACGGACAAAGAGACCTTTTGTCGCACACACACTGCTTCTTCTCTACAAACCGCAAATCCAGACAAACTGCACAAAACCCCAACTCCATCCTTTTGCAACCCTTTGCATACACCCCGCCAACCAACACGACACCCGTTCGATATCCACACACCAAAAGCTTCTTCACTCACAGCCACATCCATATTGCTCTCCAAAGCGTCCAGCCACGACAACCTCAACCAACAATCGTAATAGGACACACGTCATCCATCATCCACATACTGTTTTGTTCCAGCACTCGACCTGCTTGGCCAACCCACCAGATGCACCCACATGCCCCAGCACAAGGCTTTAGTTGGGCCGCACACAACCCACACTTCACCCACACGATACCACCCAATTCCAAGCCAGGACGGCTTCTTCAGTGGTCGTGCCTACAGGAGCTCAAGTCGAGAATCGAGAGAAAGGGAGCAGAATCGAGAGATCGGGCGAGGACAGGTGGCCGGCTCGAAGTGTGTTGGCCTTGCGGTCAAACACCAAGCCAGCTTGGCCATCATCTACCAGCATCCTCCTAATCATCAATCCAATCTGCTTTCTTTCAAACAAGCTTCTCAATAACATTCCGTTTGCGTCTGTTTGTCCACAGGCCATCCAAGGGCTCAACCATCAAGCATGCCATCCGTTCGCCACTTTTGTCCTTCCCTCATCCTCGGAGGTGAGAGCGATCAAAGAGCGTCCAAAATCACACATCATCATCATCATAACCGAACCTTACGGACGGAAAGTGCAGAGCACCACCCCAAGTCCCCCAAAGGGTCCATAGGAATGTGCATCGTGCAAAGGCAATGTGCTGGTCGCGTCATTTCATCGTTGCATAGGGGATCTCTTTCCTTCTAAACACAGGTATCTTTCGGTCTTCCGCGCCGCACAGCAAAGGTGGTATATCATCATGGGTTTTCTCCATCAACGGGGCCTATTCGTACTTTTTAGAAGAACGCGTCTCCTTCTCATGACTCGCAAAGCAGAACAGCGTGGGCTCTTTGTGGGGGGCCGCAAACCCCAAAGGGTTGGCCCCCCACAAAGAGCTGTCAGCGTCTCTTCCGTCTACAAGCAAGGAAGGTCGGTCGCCCTTTTGTTCGTGTGGTCAAACTATCATATAGGTCAGACTGAGAGCCCAAGGAGGAGCCACACACCAAGTGTGGGCTGCCTCCCCCCAACATGGGACGGGCTACAACTATAGAATCAATCTGGTGTTGATGCAGCAGGGTCAAGCACACAGCGCAACCAACATCCAACTGCTGATACTGTCCCATTTCCAACCCACTCGTGTACCTCAACCTCGTGTAGAAACCCCAAGGATGCCAAACGACATTACACTGATATGCAGTGTCCTCCAGCGGGCAAACGCCATGACAGCGATGCCAACGCGAAGACTACGACAAAGGCAATGGGACAAACAGGGCTACACCAAGGCACTTGGGTGCAAGAATAGGGCCAAAGGCGGAAACGGGACCGGCACCAGACAGTTGTCCGGACGGTTTGAACCAACCCAACCAAAGGATCGTCAAAGGAACTGGCCATGACTCATCTATCAAAGATAAGCCTATTTGTTGTGGAGATAGCTGGGCTTCGGAACCAAAGGACAAACGGGGCAAGAGAGAGAGAGAAAGGCGGGTACAGGGTCGTAGCTGTTGTTGCCGAGGCAAGGGCAAGGAAGTCGTAATATCGGGAACTGGACGGCTCGAAACTTGATGGGTGGGCAAAGGGGACGGTTGCGGACGTCGTATACATGGACAAAGCAACGGAATCAAGGGTCGTTCAAGAGGGGGGAGCAAGAGAGATCATCGTACTGCAGCGACCCCCAATACGGGGACGCAGGGATCGTGGCGCAGTCGTGCTCATCTCTGCTCGCACGTCACCGACTTGAAATTGGGGGTGAAGGGTATCGTGGGACCAAGCGTGGGTGGGCGTCCAACCAAAGCTTGTGCTGGCGGGAATGGCAGGGATGCACTGTTGGGCGCAAGGCCAAGCAGGGAGGCGTCCGCATGAGGAGGACGGGCAACGAGATTGTTGAGAATTGGCATCGTAGGGACGAGCAATCGGGGTCTGAAGAAGGGGGGACATTGAATAGTGGGGCAACATGTTGTCGAACAAGGGCACGGCAAGGGGAAAAGGGGACATAGGAATAGGGGGTCGGAGCTGATCTGTAGCCATTGAAGAAGTAGTAAGGACAGAAGGCCATTATTGTCCTAGCACAAGGGTTTGCACAAAGGCGGCTCGCTGATGCTGGTCTGTAATGTAAACTGCAACTGTCGTTGGGAAGATATCGTAGTCAAGGTTGCTTGTGCTCATGAAGAGCGCAAGGATGCCGATGATCATCATCATTCAACGGGAGCAAAGCGGAAGAAAGGGGGGAAATTGCTTATCGAAATCGTCATTAAAGGAAGAACGTCGACGCTGAGCAGCGCTCGCTGTGAGCCGGTGGCGTTGTCGACGAAACAGAAAGTAGAATGCTACTGCAAGCATGGGTAAGGCACCGGGACAAAGGGACGTGTCGTGCGCATGTAATAGTACTTGAAAGGAGCATCACAATCCGTGTGCTCAGGCGGTCAAAGACCGTGTCGAAGGCAGAATCTGACACCATCCGACGTGAAAACTTGTGCTTGAAAGCAAACTGGTAGTGGCCCGTGGGGCTCAATGACGCTGAAAAGGGGCGTACGAGGAAAATAGGCAAAGGGGAAGATGGGGGGGGGGCACAGAAAGCAAAAGCGCATAGGAAAGTAACAAGTGTCCAGCAAGGCACTGTTATCGTGTGATGGATAAGTCTTTGTGGCGGCCAAGCTCACAGACCACTAGGTCATGGCTAGCTCGCAACATCTCCAAGAAGTCCAACGAGAAAAAGATTGTATATAAACCACAAATACAACTGTTGTAAAAATGTCAGAAAATTATTGATGTGGGCTCATCTCTGTGCTTGTCATCCTTGTCTGTTCGCCCGCCCCGTGCCTGGTGTCGACATGTGATGGAGGACGTTGGTGATTGTACTGTTCTCACATCAGGATGTGAAGATTCAACATTGCCATTCATCAACTCAACGCACACACACACGCACACATACACACACTTGTGCCTGTGTCAATGCTTGCATTCTACTCAACAGCATCTCTTGAATAACGAAGCAGCGCGTTCCACCACACGAGTTTCAAAGAAATGAAGGTGTGGGGAGGGGCTCAGCCCCATACGCACAATCGCGCCAATGTGCACATCCATAAAAATTGTTCTCATGTTCCGTTGTCATTTAAGATCATGGCTCGGGGTCAACGTGGCTGGTGAGTTCGGCGGCTTCGGTGATGAGGCCCGAGAGTTGAGCGTGGGCAATGTCACATTCGCGCATCAGCTCGCGTACCGCCACTTGGTACTCCTCCGTGCCCGGCTGATGTCGGACATGCACGTCCATCAGCTGGGCCGTCAGCCCCCAGGTTGATAACAACTCGGGGCAGGCTGCCGTCATGGGTGCCAACAATCCAAACCGGAGAGCGCATCCCACGCTGCACACGTGGTGCGCGTTGCCCGTGTGTGGGCACCCCAGAACACGATATCCATGCACTGGCACCTGTAGCTTCTCCAGCCGGGGATAGCTATCGCCACGCACGTGCTTGCTAATGGCCTGCCCTGCCCATGGGCCAAACGCCTCCCCCAATCGCAAAGGTCCAGCAGCGTCTGACTTGGCTACCTTGGCGGCCGGTATTCCATCTGCGACACCAGCCAAATCCTCCCAAGTCTCGGGCCGTTGCATGCAACCGTGGCGGGGTGGCGACGCGCGTGGTGAGCGTGGCGTGTGTGAGCCAGTGCTGGAGGAGGTAGGTCCCGGCGTAGGTGCAACCCCCGTCTTGGATGTCGCACCCATCGTCGGTGCAGTTGCTGTCACAGCCGGGTTGGAAACACTGGCAGCTGAACTCGAGGGTGCTGGCGCTGGCGTGGTCGCCTCGGCCGGTGCGTCTTCGTACACGGGAAAGTGCATCCGCTTCAAGTGCTCAAGCTGTGTCTGGCACTGCTCCTCCTCGGCCCGCAGTCGCTCCAACTCGCTGGCAGTGTGCGCTGCCAAGATGCGGTTCCAAGGAGACATGCTGGCCAGCTTTGCCAGGGAAACGGAAAGGCTGAGCGCCCGCCCGGACGGGCAAAGCTTGCCCTCGCTATTTGGAGTAAAAACTCGCAGCCGGAGCCGAATGCTCGGCAAGTGCACATTGTAGTGCCCTGCATTCCAGTTGGGCGGCATGGGCACATGACCTTTTGTGTGGCGTAGTGCCGATGCGCACTGAAGCACCACGTTGGGCCATTCCGCCACCTTGATGTCGTTGTAGCGAAAATCCGTCCACTCCACCCCGTCGTAGGGTACGGCCATGTCCATGTTTGGTGATAACTCGTACATAAACAAAACGTCGGTCATGACAGGCGGCATGGTTGCTAGATCAACGCTCTCCCATGTCAGGTCGTGCGGGCTCAGCAGCGATTCAATCACGGCGCGCGGGTGGCCCAATGCGACGAACGGACGTGCACTGCACATCATCAACGTGCTTTGAAGCGTGTTATTGCGCTCCAGTCGCGCCCGTACCCAAGCCTCGGCCTCAGCTCGCCACGCCTGGAAACTCTGGTTCATACTGCGCGCCTGAATCAGAAAGGGTGCCCGCTGCAAACCCGCCATGCTCATCCACTCGTCCCGGATCATGTTCTTGCTTGCGGTTTTGCGCATCTTTTGCTTGGCTAAATACTGCATCCGAAACTACCATGCGATACCACGCCGAGCGAAACCAGCATCCAAGTACATGCGGGACAGCGTGAGCTCCATGGCGACGAGCAGCAGCCAGGCCCTGCATGCAGGCCTGATACCCCACATACGACTTTGAATGAAAGCATACCTCGCGATAGATATCAGCGCCACGCGGCGGCGTTGCCAGACTAAAGTGGGTTGTGAGCCAGCGCGGTTTGCCAAAGTACCAGCTAGGCAGCAGCACAAACTCCTTGAAGTTGGGCTTGAAGGTGGCCACCAGCCCCGTCTGCCGCAGAATCTTCCACAAGATCTACATTTCACACACCCACATGCACACATACACAAACAGAGAGTAAGAAAAGAATGCACTGTCAAGGTACTGACGCTGGCATCTCAGTCTTCACCCATGCGACCCCACTGACAGACCTTGGGGTGAGCGTTGGTGCGGCAGACGGGCAGCGGTAGACACTTGGCTGAGTCACCACTGCTAGCCTCCAGCTGGTGCAGTTGGGCCAGCGCCGCCGCGTACTGTGGATCTTGGAGCTCATACGTGAGGTTTGGCTGGCAAGGCTGAAGCCTGGCCGGCGCCGGGCCAATCACGTAAGAGCGTAGTCCATTGCCAATGACCCGGGGCTGGGCATCGGGTTGCTGCTCGGCCTCGGCAGTTCCAGTCCCACTTTCCGATCCCCCTTCAGCAAGAGACTGCTCGGCCTCGCGCCGGCTCTCAGCTAGCGCCCGCGCCATCTCAGGATCAGTGTCTGCCTCGCCGTGGGTTCGGCCCTTGCCTCCTTTCTCGCCATCCAAGCTAGATCGGTCATAGCATGGGCACAAGCGTGAACAACAGACCCTTTCATTTTTTTTCAACATTTCATCAAAAAAAAAGGCTTGACTTACCCTCGACTACGCCCTGGAGGTGCGCGGTTGCGCTGTCCTCGTCCGAGCTTTTGCTCCTCCTCCTTGGTCGTCTCGAGCTGCAATGCCTCAGCAGACACACCAGGTTTATTGTGAACTGATCAAGCACCCTTCACATCGGCAAGTCTGCTGGCGAGCTTGTCACCATAGACGCAGAACGATCCAAGATGAGGACGTACCGCGGCAGCTCGGTCCTTGAGCAACTTTTGCCAAAACTCGTCGTCATCGGTCGAGATGGCCAATGCCCCATCCTCCTTGCCCACCGGTGCCTCATCGCCTGCGCCTGCGTCCGTGCTCAACTACAGACCAACCGATCAAGCGTAAAAGGTCAGTGGCAGCAGTCATGCCCGCACTGGGGGCCCGACTCCCAGACGCCATCACACACCTGTGCCACCTTGAAGTCAGCAAAGAGATCGTTTTGCGCCTGGGCTATCTCGGCTTCGGATTGCTCTTGCGCCTAGATTTACAAATGTACCGTATCAATGATGGCTGCCAAAGCCAAAGCGTCAAAAGCCTGGGTGCCATGCAAGGGGCACAAACCTCGCGGCTCTTTGCCTGGCTTTCACGGTCCAACAGAGCATCAATGACCTTGTCATCATAGACAATCTCAGCCTCATCTTGCTCCTGTATGGACCAGGACAGGACCAACAGACAGATAGATGCAAAGACGATGTGAGCCACGTGCCGCACAGTCTGACATTGAAGAACAACTCCTCGAAGCAATGACACACTTCAAATAAGCCCTGCGCTCCACTCTTGAGCAATTGATCCAGTTCGCTCTTCTTCAGCTTGTCCATGCGCACGGCCTGCACCAGCACGCGTGCAGCGCGGCAACAGCAGCAGCAGCAACAACAACGGCAGCAGCAGCAGCAGCAGCAGAGTCCCGTCAGCACATAGAGTTGCGGAGGAAAACATCGATAGCATTCCTGCCTTTGCCGCTTGTTTATACGACGTCAACGTGTCAGCGCCGGGCATGCTGGCTCACCTGATCCAGCCGCAGCTTCTCACGGGCTCGACGCAAAATTCGCTCTTCGACAGTGTTGACCGACACGAACCGGTAGACCATGACCAGGTTTTTCTGGCCAATGCGATGTGCCCGAGCGAGCGCCTGCCAATTCATAGAAACATGATGATGGAAAATCAGGGCACGCTGCCATGAGCAATCATATCCTCTTCCACTCAAGCTCGTGCTTGCGCGACACACCTGCAAGTCAGCGTGGGGGTTCCAATCCGAATCAAATATGATGATGGTGTCTGCTGTCGTCAGATTGATGCCCAAGCCACCGGCACGAGTGGACAGCAGGAATACAAAGGCGTCCGAGTCTGGCCGGGAAAATTCATCAATCTGCTCCTGGCGTGTCAAGATATCCGTGTTGCCATCCAGCCTGCCAAAAAGCATGCCAGCACGGTTCATGACCCTCGCATAAGATGCAAGCCTAGCTAGTCGACCAAACAGGTCGATCGGAGGGTGTGCGCCGTCCTAAGCACGCAAACAAACACCAATGTGCGCACCGGCAACAGTGATAACCGCGATACATCATGATGTCTTGCAGAATGTCCAACATTCGCGTCATTTGTGAGAAAATCAGCACACGGTGGCCCTGCTCCTTGAGCTGTGACAGTTACGACATGCAAACCCGCACTCAAGTGTGAGGCAGGACCGATGCGTCTCAACGTGGAGAGCCGCCTTGAACCTAGGCCCCTGCAATGCCACATCCGCCCCCAAGCAAACGTCGCGCACCTTGCGCAGCATCATGTCCAGCAACAGCGTTTTGCCCGAGGCCCCGACAAGTAACTTGACCATGGCGTCGTGGTCCTCCACTTCAGGCTCGGCATCGTCAAAGAGGTATGGGTGGTTGGCGCATTTGCGCAGTTGCATCAGAAGGTTATTGAGTGAACTGACGCCTTGCGTGGTGGCCGTCAGAAATGAATAGTTTTTGGCCAGCAACTCTTTATAAAAGCGCCGCTGCATGCTACTCAGCTTGGCGGGAACCACCACCTCAACCTTTTGTGGCATGTCCTAACAGATGCGCGTAAACAATGAAAAAGTAGCCAGCTGACATGGCAACCCAAGCAACCCAGGCTGCTGCGAACCTTGAAGACATCGGTCTTGAGCCGACGCAACATGTGCTTCTTCAGTTTGGGCTTGAGCGTCGCAATTTCCTCTTTGGTCTCCTCGTCAGACAAACGCTCACGCCCCTCAAACTCTTTGAATTCCTCTGGATTCAGGTACATGAGGAGATTGTAAAGTTCCTGACCAGCCAGCCGTCACCACATGTGAGCGCTACGCGCCAGCAGGTCCCTTTTCAATCGCCGTTCCGCTGCCCAAGGACCCATGCAAGCCAATTAATTCCGCTGGAACTTGCTCATACCTGCAGATTGTTCTGTAGCGGCGTGCCGGTCAGTAGGATGCGAAAATCGCTGGTACAGCTCTCTAGCACAGTCGTGAGCTGTGATGATCTACTCTTGAGACGGTGACCTTCGTCGACTGCCAACAAGTCCCATTTCTATGATCATTGCGCACCAGACGACAACCCAGACTCGTTAGCATTTGCAATGTGTGCTGTCAGGCCGGTCTGCGCACCGATGGACACAAGAGCAGCTTTACCGCACCACTTTGCGAAAGACAGCAGCCTCGCTCAAAATGACATTCCATGCGGTGATGATAACGTCGAATCGACGGCGACGTGTTTTGCCCGGAGTGTACAACTCGTGCTGCTTGATCACCTGATCCAGAGCGTAGCAAGCCCGATTGTACGTGCCGCACGCGCATCATGGATGAGCATTTTTTCTTAATTGGACACCTGCGCACGGCCGTCCCCCTCGACTCGTACCTCGCGTGAGCTTGCGCCACCAATGAACGTGACCACATGCAGCTGCGGGTTGCGATGGAAACCAGTGCGATTTGAGAAGACAAATGCGTTAAGTACGCGAACAGCAAGCACGTCAGAAATATCCTATCAGAATCTTCCTCTCCCCAAGCATGACAAAAGGATTCGCGCGCGTACATCGGGGGCCCACTGGGCAAACTCGCGCTCCCAATTGGGACACGTGGAAAGCGGGGCCACAATCAGAAACGGCCCGCGCTGTGCAGTGTGTTTTAGCCACGAGACAAACGCAATGGTCTGCAGCGTTTTCCCGAGCCCCATCTCATCGGCCAAAATCACGTTGCGGTTGCGCATCCATGAGAAAATTAGGAAATTGAGTCCCTCCAGTTGGTAGTCATGAAGCTCGCCATGCTTAATGTTCGACGGCTGCTTTTTCAACGACTATGCGTGACCCGAGCAGCCAAAATGAGGTCAGGTCAAGGAAGTCATTTGATCGTCAACCTCAAAACCAGGATAATTTTTCACTTGCACTGTGGCGCCAATGAGGGAGCACACGCACTTTAAAGCGAAATTGACGGCGTGGCGGCGGTTTGACCTCGGCGATCCCCTTGCGGCGCTTCTCAAATTGGGCCATGGCCTCTTTGAAGCCCGTCACATCCTGTCGAAAAGCATGCAATGAGGTTGCGTTCGTAGATCAAGAGCATGATGGATGATGGTGATCAAGCCCGAAACCCCCAAAAGAAATGACACGCCAACCTGAATATCGTCTTTGTATTCCCAAGTTGCCTCGCTGTGTTCCAGGCCCAGCCATTTAACGAGCACCACGATGCGATCGTTGGACTCATCTTGCGACTCGGCGAGAACCCGGCCGACGATGCAGTATGTCCGTGGTACCACAGACTCCCAATCCTCTGCCTGGTCCAGCTCACCCTCGTCATGCCGTGCCTAGAGAGGTGGGTGCACAATCAACAATTTTAATGGCTTCCGGTGTTTGATTGGATACGGTGGCAATAGGGATGGGATAAAGCGATGGTTCACAGGAGCAGTAATTGGATGGCAAGATCAACCTTAAAATTCTTGAGGCGACGTTTCAGGGTGCGTTCTACCCAGGCCTCTGGAGCCCACGTTGCATGACTAGACCATACAGATGTCAATGAGCCTGAACCCAAGAATCAAACTTTGCACCGCGAGGCCTCGATATTTCGGTGCAAATGATGGCATCTTACATATAAGCCACATCACGCCATTTGAGCAAGTAGTAGTTGTCCGACTTGTAGCCTGGCTGTGTTGCCGCGATGGCTGGGAGGTTGAAAAGAACCCGTGTACGTGAGGAGAAGCCACGCATCCGGTATGCTCACGGCACTTGGTTGATCAGCACTGTGACGCGCCACATCGCATCATCACCCACTGACATTCAAGAAGTTCTGGTGGTGGCGCAGGGCGCCGACGGCTTTCACGATGAACTTCGGGGTTCTCCTTGTCTGAAGGAGCCGTGGCAGTCCCATTTGCCTCCACGTGAGACACAGACATGGCGGTCAAAATCTTATCAATGCCTTCTGCAAAACGTAGCCGATCGCAGTCTGAACATTCCCAATCTTCATCAAACTGCGAGAGGGAACGTGATGAAAACCGCAGCCATTGAGATGCGTGTTGGCAATTCAAGGGCCGCACACACACACACACACACACACGTGCGCACGCGCAGTTGACTGGCTCGGGAGGAATTTTGGTCAACACCCGGCCAACGTACCTCGGCATCAGGTGAGCGTTGTTGAACACAGCTGCAATGACAGATTCCGCTACAAAACGCGCACTCGCTGGGAGGCACAAGATGCGCGGGCGCACAGGTCAACGCGGGTAGCAAATACAAAGCGGGGTGGTGTGGTTTGAGAAAAAGGAGGTAAGCAACATACACCAAGTCCTTGGAGCCAAAGGGAGCTGCCTGGTCGCCACAGATGAGGCAAGTGTAACGCCTGTTGCAGGGATCACAGTAGTAAGGTCTTAGGCTGCGAAGTTCTTTGGGAAGCTATTTGGCAGACATGAAAGAAGGGTACCATTGAGAAGGTGGCCAGGTACACAGGGCTAGGCACTCCGACAACGGCAGGGAACGACTATGCGCGAGAACAGATGTCTCGGTGTTGCGCGGACGTACGTAAACCATGGGTGGCTGTACACAAATGAGGTGCACGCGCTGATCGCAGTCGCCATTGCAGACGACCATTTCTTGCATCGAAGATTTGCAATGACAGATCGCGCAGGTCGCCTCGCTATTAACCTCAATCTGCACAATGTCGCGGCCGCCTTCGACGGGGAGCGACTCAATCGAGGGTTCAGCGTCAGCGGCGTCAGTGGCTTCCAGGTCCACGGGCTCGGAGGGTTGCTCTTCTGCACGCAGGCTCTCAGCGTTGGGGTGATGCGCGCCAGACTTTTGTTCCGTCTTGGTCCGTTTACTGCGAGAGGGCGGGGACTCGGGCGAGGTGCTCTGCATTGAATCAACCAGTTGAGGCTCAGTACCCACGTCATCCTTGCTTAAATCCATTTTGGGGTTTTCAAGGCTGGAGGCTGTTTTGCTTGAGCGGCCGGTGTTGGACCTGGCCCCGCGATGTGAAGAGTGCTGCTTCGCGGGTTCCACCGGAGCATCATCACCGCTCTGAGTCGATGATCGCCGATGGTTGGCTTGCATGGCCCGTGTCTCTCGCTTTACCGTTGGGCTAGACAAAGCATTGGCGTGGCTTTGACGCTGGGATCGGCTCCGGCGATGCCGCGTGCGATTTTGATTGCTATTATCGTCACTGTCGCTGTTTTCCGTGGCATCCACCTCCACTCCCTGGTCAGGATTACGAGGATCAATCTTTTTCCTCTTGGCAGAGTGCTTGCCTTGCACGTTGGAGGGTTCTGTGGTTTTTGCAATTGGCTTGGTCTCTGGCTTCTCTGCCCCTTTGCTGTTGTCGTTGTCGTCGTCGTCGTCGTCATCATCATCATCATCATCATCGATGATTGTCACAACAACTTGCTTGCCCGGCGTTGGTCGAGCAACAGTGGTTGGTGTTGAACGCTGACTGCGCGTACTTTGGTCGCGCGTGCTGTTTTGAGGCATTTTCAGTGAAGGACCTTGAGAATCAACGGGGTTTAAGGAGGAGGTCCAGAAATGGGTGACTTGACGCGCTGAGAACTCGGCAGCATGCAGCGTGAGCCTTGGTCAAGTGAGAACGCACCTTCGGGACCCTGGTGCAGATTGGCAAGGCGGGTCTGGCGTGCTTGCTTCTGAATCTTGCGCGCCTGTTGGGTGGGGGCGGGTGGCATGAGTTTCAGCAGACACGAAAAGAAGGGTTAATTGGGCAAGCTGCGTTCAACAGACTTGTTCCATGGCAAAAGCATAGGCTGGAACCAATGGGACGGGGAGCTCCACGTTGGGGATGTGGTCCTGGGTAAAAGGTTGGCTGCGACTGATCTGGTAGCGCACTGGGGTTGGATACTCGTCGTCAAACACAAGGTATTCTCCTGCACACGACCCGGCGTGAGGAGAAGGCAGCCAAAGTGAAGGCGCGCAAGTTTGTGTTCTCGTCACACGAACCTATGAGCCCGCCGCGACCCTCACGCAGATCAATCAGCAAGGCTGGCCAACTATTTGATTTTGATGAATGCGTCAAGGCGGCCACCCGATGAGCTTCAAATTGCAGTGCTCTTGGAAGGCAAAGCAGCAAGAGCTTGAGGGGCGAAGGAATGGGCGCAGCGCATTGCTTGCGCGCACTCTTGTGTCGAGAGCCGAACCACAACACGGCCAACGTACGTGACACCATGGCGAGGGTGGCGCACAAGAGCCACGTCGCCCTTGCGTGGCGGCATCCTCGCAGTCCTCACGCGGGGGCCAGATCGATTACCCTGCGTTCTCCAGGCCAACTTCTGCGTGCAAGACTGTGGCGCAGCAAGCTCCTGTCACATGAACGTGCTCGGCGCGCCCCATTTCCAATTCACTCGAGCTCGGGCCTCTCTCGGCGCGCAAGCCCGCACACCAGACCCACTCAGCCCACCAGGCCAGCTCATGCTATCACCAGAGCCACACCACAACCCCCACCGTCACGGCGACAGCCCCCACCGCCACACGCACCTCAGACATCCGGCGCACAGCCGTGCAGCTCTCGCGCATCGACTCGCAGAAGGCTTTCGCATCTATTCAACAGGATAATGCTGTTCTTATAACCACTTCTGTGTTAGTTGTTGTATTAAAATATCAAGTTGATGCGGTGGCAGTAATCTGACCGTTACACTCTCGTGCATCTCCCCCTCTTATGTATAAAGCTTTATTTTATAGAGAACATGTAAATACAGTGTAACTTAAACCACACTATCGCTGATCAGACTTGACGTGGCGCCATTTGTTTTATGTGTGTGTTTCTCGACGTTTCGCTGTCTCTCTGTCTCTGTCTCTGTCTCTGTATCTCTGTATCTCTCTCTGTCTCTCTGTCTCTCTGTCTCTGTCTCTCTCTCTCTCTCTCAAACTCTCTCTGTCTGTCTCTCTCTCTCTCTGTGCTTTTCCTTTGTGTCTTTGCTCTTTATTTCTCTCTTTGACCGACCAAACAAATTCATCTTTCTCTCTCTCTCTCTGTCTCTCTCTCTCTCTCTGTCTCTCTCTCTCTCTGTCTCTCTCTCTCGCATTTTTGTTCAAGGCGTCGTCTCGGCGCGCACACACACACTGACCCGTATGCACAGAGGCCTGGGCGATCGCAGCGGATTCACCTGATGCGAGGGGGCTGCTATAGGTTTCATGAGAGGCTTGGGCATTGTATGATCCTTGACTTTCTGCTGCCTGAATGAGAATCACACCTCTCTCTCTCTTGCGCTGTCACTGGGCATGAGCGACATGATGCGGTGGCCCGCGTTGCTGTTGGTAGCCTGGGCGTTGGCTGCGCCGCTAGCGGCTGACCACGCCTTGGTCTTATCTGATACGCCTGCTGTGGCAGAGGAGGTGCCTGCGCCTCCAGCTCATGCAGCCGAGGCCGATGGCTCTATTCCCCTGTTTGTGCCTTCCCACGAGTGGCAGCCCGTGCTCGAGGGCCAGAGCATTCCAGCTGGACTGCAGGTCGAGTTTGACTTACAAAATGGGGGCAAACGCGCACGCCTGCTTCCTGGTCACACTTACAAGCCTGCCTCCAAGCCCGGTGCCCCGGGTGACGAGGCGGAGACGGATGTAAACCCGGCCCGACGCCCGGGGCTTTTGCTCTCCGACCAACCTGCCGCAGAAAGCACGGTCGCACGCGCCGTCACTGGCTTGCGCGCCAGCGCCAACGCCGCCACGGACCAGGGACCCATCGTCCTCGATGATCGAACCAAAACTGCCTTGCGTGAGCTGTCAGATGACCCGCAAGGGGTCAATTCGCGCTTTGACAATCTCAGCCCAGAGGAGGCCCGCCAACTCACCGACTACATGCAAAAGCTCTATGCCAAGATGATGCGCGACGAGGGTCATGAACTGCAAACCCACATTCAACACCTCCAAGCCCTGCAGTCCACCTTGGTGGCCTCTGCCAACGCTTCAGAAGAGGAAATGCTTGCATCCGTGCCTGATATCCTCAACGTTCTGGACGCCATCGAGGACCTCATCCATCAAGGGGACATGGGGCGGGACCTGCACAAGCTGGGAGGTCTGACGCCGCTCGTGCAGCTCCTCATGCTGCCCACCCATGGCTCAGCTCCCACTGCGTTGGTCCGCTCAAGTTGGTACAAAGTGGCTGCACGAAGTGCCACCGTGCTTGGCGCCGCCATGCAAAACAACGCCGAGGTACAAAGCCAGGCCCTGGACAATGGTGCCCTTTCCGGTCTTTTGGAGCTCTTGCGACATCGCTGCGCTGCCACCACCCCTGTGGTGTGCGAGCTCCTTCACAAGCGCACTCTGTTTGCCCTCGCTGCGCTGCTTCGCCACCATGCCAATGCCACGACCATGTTCGTGGCAGATCATGGCCTGGAATCCGTCATGGCGCTGTGGCAGCAACTACACGCCCTCGACACGGCCGACGCCGTCGCGTCTCGCTCCCACAGTCTGACGCAAAAATTGGCCACCTTGTTGACAGACTTGCTCCTCTTTACTACCAAGGCAAGCATGCCTGCCACGGATCACGAGATGGAGCGGCTGGAGTACCTCAACACCAAGCGGGGTCTGGTTGCCGAGCTTACTCTTGCTCAAAACATCAAGCGCCTCGGGGCATGTGATATGATCGAGACCAACTTGGGTCAACCCGATGTCACCTTTGCGACTCTGGAGGCCTTTGCCGAGCTCCGCCTCATCCTTGCCGACGTGTGCAACCCCCTGGCCCTCTCGGTCACCACTAATCTGCGCCGCATGCAGACCGATCTCGACCCCACGGACGAGTATGAGGGTGACTTGGCCCGCCTTTTGGCTGCCACGCTCACTGCTTGAACCCACCATGATGTGAGCGTTTGTCACACCGTTGGTGTGGGCGCAGAGAGTGTTCTTTTTGACATGAGGTTCTTTACAATCGATAATCAGACTGGCTAGACCACAAACTCCTTGCCACTTCACTTTCGAGCCGGCGGGAGCTCGCCTTGCCGCCCTGGCTTCAAGCCTCTGCGCCCAGTCACGGCATGAGGGGCCAACAATTTGCTGTCGTAAAAATCTGCTGGGAGCAAACCTAGCTAGCGATGCTCAGAAGGGGTTTCATCGATGAAGGTATGACGAGACGGGAGCCTCACACACTTGCGCTGAAGAAAGTTTTGCTCCACAATATCATTGGGCTTGGGTCGATTGGTAAAAAGTTCAACTAGGTACAACAGGTGTAGTTGAAGCAAAATAAAGTGTAGGGGAATCTGAAAGTCCATCGTCATCTGATTTTTTTTGTTGAGAGCCAAAGTGTGATCCAGGCGGCCGACGCTGGTTTCCGCATCTCTGCTTGCTGAGCAGCATGTTAGAACCGTCAATCACATAGCCCACGATCCGCCAGTGGGCTCCAGGCAGGCAGTTGTCCGTAGAGTACAGCCACTTGACAAAGCAGTCACGCGTTCGAGGTTTTGAAGAGATTTTTTTCGAGATGATCAAGAGAATCAAGCTAACATGTAAGCTGAAGAGACCTTGTGGTTCGTGAGGTGTGACTTGTGACTTCATATGGCACGGGACCCCACACACTCTGTGAGGATACATAAGTTTGCACTCGACAACTGTTGAACGAAAGGTTTTGAAAGCAACATTTGCCACAGGCTCCGTGTGGGACCTTGCATTCAGACATCACAGCAACGTAAAAAAATCGAAGGGTCAACTGACGGAGGTCATGCCCCAACACTGCTCTGTCAAACATTGATCAATTGATCTGCATTCACACGCATCGGGCAGAGGAAATGGCGAAGCGGCGTGGCTTCAAAAAGTCATTCACATGTTAAAGCGTGGCGAGAGGGATCAGCTCGCTTAGAGCCAGCTCGGAGGATTTGTTGAACAGCTGATTGGGTTGGATTTCGAGTTGGAAGTTGTACATGTTACAGCGCAAATGGCTTTCGACATTCAGACAGCGGTGTAAAACGCCAAACTCCATGGTGGCTGCGTTGTATGACACTTTGCAGCCAAACGATATGGATCCATCGCTGAAATCGCCCAATACAAAGAGTGGCTGCATGCCATTGGTCGTCTTGGGAAGCTGTGCATTTTGCTCAACAATAGGTCGAGTCGTTAGCCCGTGTGCAAATATCACATGTTGACGTATTCTACGAAGCAGTGGATCGCGTGGGCGCCCATCCATCTGCAGAACACGGAGCGTTAGACAAGCGAAGGAGAGCAGGCGCAAGCGACGAGGGGTTCATTGCGGTGGGCATAGACCACCGACGCACCTGCACGGACACTTTGATCCAAAGAATGTTTTCCTTATCTGCCAAGTACGGAGCGATGGCTGGGTTTTTCCTTCATTGCAAACGTTCGATGGCGTTGGCCTGCCCAGTCACTTTCCCGATGGTCCTTTGTGTACGCGATCAATCGGTCGTCCAAGCTTTTAAAATGGGGCATTGGGATACCGCCTTGCCCATGGTCTACAGTCCAACCTGTGGGAATTGTCATACTTGAGGGGGCTGGCGCGGAGCCAAGGGTTCTGAGAACATTATTCCTCAGATTGGACCAGAGATTCGAAAAGTGAGCCTCAACGTTTTTCTCGATACTGGACCAATTGGGAACGGTGGTATTGGTGAAGTGCGAGTGCCAGTCGAGCAATACTTGGTTGAGGTGAGCCATGCACTCATTCGCTGTTGCCATCGTTTTCGTTTTGGAGAGGGTACAGTTGTCCATGAGGTTGGTGCCATTCCGCTTGACTTGTTCCGCTGCGATGTTGGTGTCTTCCATTGCTTGGTTCTGCGCAGCCAGAACGGCTGCTGCACGCTGTGTCTTCCAAGCGCCCAATTTATCCTCAATGCGCTGGGTAATTGCAGTTAGAAAGTCTTGTTCCCATGTGTCCTTGATTTTACTTGTTATGCCTAATAGCTTCGCCTCGAGATCCTACCCATCATGGCATGATGATGCAAGTGTAAGTGCAGGCAGATATTCACTCGCCTCGTGGCTGGGCACTTGCCAGTCCTCAATATCCAGACAGAGGCTAGGGAAGAATGACAAATAAAACAGAAACAGAGAAACTGACAAAGAGACAGACGCACGACTCAACCTGACGTTTACCCAATGTTCACCAGAACCCACCTCGCCAGTGCCCCATGCAAAGGAGTCGGCGTCTAGCGCTCGGTTGGCTTCTTGTAATTGCTTCTTGTAAAGGGCCCAGTCACGCTCAATCAACAATTGAAGCCTGTCAGGCTCCAGCACGTCTGGAGGCCGTCTTTGGGTTGCGAGGAAGCGCGTAGGTTTATTTGACGCTAACAAAGCCTCGCCATCCTCCTTTGAAACAACGGCAGCGGCAGAATGAACCAAACCGAGAACGAGAAAGAGAACAAGAACAGACAGCCGCTGAAAGGCAGCCTGAGTGAGGAAGCCCATGGCTCTGGTAGTGCAAGGAAGAAAATGGTCAACTGTAAAATTACAAACGAACAGAGCCAACGAACAAGAGCCCCCCCTATTGTGAAAAAAAATTCAAGTTGAGACACGTTGGTTTGGAGAAAAACAAGTCGAAACGTGTGGTCGGGTTTGGGGCTTCTCTTGGGAGAGCGCTTCTAATGGGGACGATTCACAAACGCACTCACATGAGATGAGTGGAGTGTCGTAGTCCGAGCCCCGTAGTCTAGTAAATCATGTATCTGATGTACGTACATGATTCACTGAACTACGACAACATGTCAATTATTGTTTTTTTTTTCTTATCATGCTCAAGTAATCTGAGACGTGAGTAACGCGGCAACATAGAAAGTCTCTCCCCCTTCCCCTCCTCGCAGATTGACGAAGAGAGCAAGAGCATTGACAAGCAGGCTCCATCGACAGAGAGGAGAGCAAGAGAAAAAACAACAAGGAGCACAAATTAATAAAAGGCTCGGAAAAAAAATACAATCGAGAACTTGAGGGTTTTTGCCTCATTCCTCGATGTCAAAAACGGATTAGATCTACATGTACAAGAGCTTTAACATAACTGCCCAGCACCAGGCACCGATAATCGACCCTTGTGACATGTAAAAGCAGCCCTTTGTCTGAAACATCTGTAGCACTTCTCGTCGTATCGGTCGTTGTACACCGCGACTACTGACATCATCAATCTCACTGCACGCTATGATCTTGTACAACTCTGAGTAGACCCAGCAAGCCATGGGCAAACAATGATGACTGAGCATCGAAAAAAAAGTCCAAAAAAAAAAAAAAAAAAAAAGAACATCAGATCCTGATTTTTGTTATTTTTGGAAAATGGTTGTTGGAGAGGATGTCGCACCTAATAGGGCTGATTTGTTGGATGGCGGTCGGCGTTGATTGTGGTCAGATCTCAGCCCACTTGAGATGATTCGAACCGCGCAGATCTGTTGAATCTATCAGATGCCATTTTGTGAGCGTAGCTGCCCTACATCAAGAGTTATATTATTGTTTTGTTTCTTCTATAGGACGTGCCTGCTCTGGAACTTGTGAGAACTTGATACACGATGTTTCTCGTCCATCGGGGACGGCAGTGCAGGGGGGCTTGGGTGGCCAGCTTTTCAAAGATGCTCAATTAGGTAGGGCGAGAAAAATCAGTAGAAAAGTGGGTTTTCGTGCAGTGGTGGCGGTTGTAATAAATAAGCTTCAATTCGTGTTATTTTTAAGACGTGGAAGTATGGGGCTCTAGTGCGATCAGCGAGTCGATATACGCCTTGTACTTTTTGGTACTCTCGTCGTAAGCCTTGATGAGCAAATCAATCTCATTCTGGTCTGTATTTGATCTGGCCAGAGGCGCGGCTGGCGCGTTTGATGCGGGGCTTGTTGCGTCCTGACGTGGTTGAGTTTGAGAGGTATAGTCTCGGAGCCAAAACTGGAGATCGGAGTCTGCAAAGTGACCTCCGACACGCGCAATAGGTTCTTGAGGCTCCTCTTCAACGATTCGGTCAAGAGAAGGTGCTGCTGATGCTGCTGTAAGAGTGGGCGGGGTTGAATTTGAGGGAAGTGAATTTCGGTCATCACGCGGCGGAGACGCGGGCATTGGGGCGTGCTTGCCGGGCTTTGGGGAGGCGTCACTGCTATATCCTCGGGTTCAACGTGCGAGGGTTGGTTCTTCATGTGTCTAACAGCTCGCTCCAAGCGCGTAATGCCTGCACGGCGGTAGGCAGCCTGTACCCGTTTGACTTGACTGCTTTGAAAGTGGATGGCAAAATAAAGAGCACACAATTCCTCATCGAGGGTGGCTGCCTCTCCAACTAGCTGCCGTGAATGGCGTTGTAGGTTTGTCCGGAAAGACACCCTTGATCTACAGTTCGGTCGGCTGAGGAATGCACCTTGACATTCCTTGTGAATCCGGCGCAGAGACTAGGCATCTCATCCACGGATAGGATACGGCCAAGACCTAGGGGCCGGCATCAATAAGAACAGACATGCATCAGGAGGATACAAAAGTATGTTTGCAGCACATGCAGACGTAGACAGCAAGCTACACGCTCATGCGCCAGAAGAATCCGCCTGCCGTCATGAGGTTGGATGCCTCGCTGTCTCCGGCGTTGCGCAGCCACAAAATCGGCTCTGGTGATACCGTACAGCTTCAGAAGCCCGTCGGATCGATTGGGGCACCCCTTCCGGGCACTGGCGCTCGTAGGAGGGCTGATCAGGCCGCCAAGTTGTTGACGCGTCAATTGACGAAGGCCATCGACCTCTAAATACTGTTGAACTTCAATGGACGTCATCGAACCCGCCGTGAGCTGACGTAGGAGTTGGAATACACGATCTGCCTTGGCTCGACGCTCGGCCTATAGGCACAAATACCACTGTCAGCTGTATGCGGGGAAATGTCAACGTTCCAACACCAAAGAGTCACACAGTGAAGCGGTTCTCAGCACCAAGGCGCACCGATATCCTTGACAAACCCGGCTTCCATCATGCCCGGCCGTTGCAACGCCTGGACATGCCTGTTTACCCCGGCGATGCCGCATGCCGGCTGTCTGCCAGCCGAGGCAGGATGACCCGAAATGGCAGCCACATATCAGCGGAATCCGAGGAGATGAGCACTCGAAAACTGGCTCAGCCATAGTTAATGGGGTAAAAATTGTATTCCACCTTTTTATTTCTGAATATTGATCAACTGGCCACCAGGGCGCTGCCGTTTATCTTCCTTGCCAGTCAGACAGCTCCAGCCTCCAACAGAGGGAAAAATGAACGGGAAAAAATTTATTTTTGGTAACAAATGTCCAAAGGTAACAAAAAAAATACCCTCGGTAACTGTTCACACACACACACACACACACACACACACACACACACACACACACACACACACACACACACACACACACACACACACACACACACACACACACACACACACACACACACACACACACACACACACACACACACACACACAGAGAGTTTGCATCGGCGGGATGGCGGGGTCGTTTGTGCTGGACTTTGACTGGGATGCACCGTTGACGGAGAAGCACTTGTATGCTTGGGAGTGGTCCAAGGATGCGGCGGCGCTGCGGCGTAATGTGCAGCGTCATGTGCTGTATCAACAGGTGCGCCGCTGGATTGGATTGAGCGGGCTGTGCCTGCTTGGCTGAGAGCTCCATCATGTGCTCATGCTCATGCTTTGCCGCGCAGCTGGATATTGTGTCGCCGCAGGCGGAGAAGCTCTTGGACGCGGCCGCCATTCCAAGCTACAACAGCACGATGACGCTCTCCCCGAGCGACCTGATTGCACTCATCCTTGATCATCCCGAAGGTCTTTGTCTTGCCATCGCTGCCGCGAAGCCACCCCTTGTCCGTATCGATTCCACCCAAGGCATTCACCATGCCATCTTGCACAGGATTGACACTTGCGTCTCTGCCACATTCCGATGACGGAAGCTCCCTTTCCTTTGCTGATGGTCAGATGTTGTTTCGTGCTGCTTCGTTTAAGGTTGCAAATGACCCATCCTCTGTCCAAGGGGTCGCATGGGTGTGCTTGCCTCATTCTCCTGTGCTGGGCACCAGGCCTCTTGGTTCTTCAGCTGAGCAAAGACCGCTATGAGACGTTTGGTGCGTATCAGCTCATGCTCACTTTGGTGCTTGGCAAACCATGGTGGTTTTAAGCTGACTGCATGTGAATGCGTTGAGGCGTAGGCGTGCCTGGTTCCAAGCCTTCCAGGCACACTGGTTTGCATGGTTCGTTCGTCTGCCTGCACTTCTCAGCCTCTGCTCCTCTCACCATGCATACCGCACTTTTGAGCTGATGCGTTTTGCCATGTTTGATTTGGGGGACTTGGATTTCCACAGAGATTCGTTTTACCTTGCCGGCGCGCGAGGGTGTTGCAAATCCGAGCTCAGTCGAGCGGCTCCGCGAGTGCATCGAGCAGCGATGGCATACCGACCTTCAGGTAGAGGTCAGCTGCACCTCAGAGCAGTGCTTCAACACGGTCATTGCCAAAAATGCTGCTGCTGCTGCCCCAGGAGCTCCGTCTGAGCCCGTCACACGCATGACCGTACGTTTGATGGTCTGCTGCTCTCTTTGCATGGTTTGTTGCCCTCGCTACTAGCAGGCTTGCGCTTTATTCACTGTTGTCTCCCCGCTGCTTCATCGGCCTGATCCTCAGCTGCCTAGCTTGTCCATGCCCACAACTTTGCCAAGCTGGCCCCTCCACCCTTCTAGTGCCGATGAGTGGCTTGTCACTCTTGACTGTCTCAGCGCGCCCCTGCTCGGCCTTTCCAGGTTCGTACTCCTCCCTCAGCGTACCACGGCCTCTGTCAAACGCCCAGCCTGGTCTTCGTTCGCATCTTTTGACCCATTGCCTGCTCAGCGTGTGTCCAACCGAGTACGCATCAACCATGGGCTTACCCGAGGGCTTGAGCCCAAGCCCTCAAGACGTGCACGTGGAAAAAACTCGAAACACGCTGCTCACCCCGACTCAGATTGAAGCCCTCTTGCAATCTGCCCAGTACGTCTTACCAATCGGCTTCTAACTCTTGGTCTTCCAATGTACATGCTTCACCTTCCCTTTTATTCGTTGTTCTGCCCTGTGCGAGGGTCATGATGCCATCTCACCAAACGCGCAACGGCCACAGTCAGCGATGGGTCGCGTCCGGAGCTCCTTGGGCAAGCGTGACCATTCATGTGCATCCCAACACCGTGCGTCATCTTGACTGGAACCCCTTTGCTCCCCCAGGCCTGCTCCTCTTGCTCTGATATCAGTCATGTGGTTTGTTGCCCAACAGGTGGATTTAAAGACCAATGGTGAGCTAGCAGAGGGCATGTTGCAACTAGTGTGGGGCAAATTCAATGCTCAGACTGGGCAACCGGACACTTTTGCCATTCATTCCTAAATGTCCAATTGTGTCTATCGGCTTGTCTTGAAGATCCTGCAAGTCATGTGAATTTGAATTTTTTTTTTTCTTTTTGAGATTCCATCGATTAGGCGCTCAAACTCCACGAGAGGGTTTGACAATTTTTCTTGGCATCCACAAGCCGCGGCTTGTGGATGGAATACAAACAGAACAGCCAGCACTGCCGACACCTGGCCAAGGGCAACGATGAAACAGACGCAGCATACTCACGCCGTGAGCACATGCTTGCGCGTTACTAACTACGCTAAGGGAGCACGCCGAATGCCTGATAGGATGGCATAACAAGACTTCCGAGAAATGTCTGATGAACAAACGCGGTTTGTGCTTGCAACATGAATGATGAAGCAAAAAAGAAAAGAGTCCACAGGCAGAGCAAGAACAAAAATTTAATAAGTTCACAAAAAAAGAAAAAAGAAAGAAAGAAAGCAAAACTAAAAAACTCATGCTCTGAAGGCCGGCTAGGCATGTATGCCCGCCAAGTGGTCAGGCTGCAGTCTAATGCGACTCGCTTGAGCATGTACAAATGAGAAGGGATGGACAGAGAGTTGAAACAAAACAAAAAGAACAAAACTAGCAATCATGAAAAATGGATACTTGTGAAGGAAAGTGAGGCACGATGCAATATAGGAGCATAGATAAGGCATGCACGAATCTGCAGGCGACAGCACGAATGCCAGAGCTGACCAAGGCCCGGAGATAGGTAAAACTAGAAAAGAGGAAGAAGTAAAACTAGGAAAACGAAGGACAAATCAAGGAAGGGGAAAAACTACGAGGATAAAGATGATGACAGCCTCGCGAAGCACACTTGGGGCGTGACTCGGGCTACACAGTAGCCAGTTCATGACACCAAGGTGATCCAGCACAACATGTAGGGTACATCATATGGTGCGTGGCTGCCCGTAGGTGGGTGTGACGTGAAGGAGGTCAGCCTGGGCGCGCTCATCCACGGGATGCACGCAGGCCCAATCGTCCCACAACAACACACCCCGCCCGAAAGCGAAGAGCATAAAGGTGTCCAGCACGTAGGAGGAGCCCAGGAAGGTCCAAAAGTGAGCCGGCTGCACCATCATGATGATAAAATAACTAAACTCCATCTGCGTGCCGATCAGGAAGAAGAGAAGCCAGGAGCTGAGCCAGCCACCGACCCAGCGCGGCATGGGTGGGCGCCGCGATTCGGCCAGGGCGCCACGTGGCAAGGGCATGCCATCGCTGACAACACTTGGCAGTCGAGCCATCTCATCATCAAGCTGGCGATTGTAAGTCCTGTCGCAAGAAAGCAAATGCAAAGGCGTGAAGACAAAGTGTCAAAACACTCAGATAACGGGAGGCCCTTTGACATGGACGAGGGGCGTGGACAAGTGCCATAATACAAAAGACTCAAGAAAAATAAAAAATACAAAGAAAAAATAAAAATAAAAATAAAAATAAAAATAAAAATAAAAATAAAAATAAAAATAAAAATAAAAATAAAAATAAAAATAAAAATAAAAAAAAAATAAAAATAAAAATAAAAATAAAAATAAAAAAAATGGCAGAAAATATGGCGGGCGACCTCACCGAATGCTCCAGTGATGGATGATGCCCAGGACCAAAAGAAGAAGAGTGCGGGCTGCAAAGAGAATGACGTGGACCAGGTCCATTTCAAGGCCATCTTGGTACAGATTCATAGCAATCACGCGAGCGGTGTAGGTGCCAACGACCACACCACCAACAAGCAGCACAAGCAATAAACAGTCGCCGAGCACGTTGAAAATATTGGGTTGGCGGGGCTGTGGTTGCCAGTTGAGCATGGCTAGCACCAAAAAGGCAACCAAGATGATGAGGGCAAAGCCGTACGGCACAAAGGAAAATACAGAAGAGCGTTGGGCAGCCAAGAAGGACGACTCGGTCTGGTCATTGGTAATGGCTACGATTGCCAATGCCCAGATGACGGCCGTGGTAAAGGCAAGCAACATGCTCAACCGCTTGACGCCCTTGGCAAAGGGCTTGCTCTCGGAGGTTTTCGGAGGAGCCGGTCCATTGGGAAAGCGCGAGCGAGGGCCAGGCGGCGATGTCCCAGAGGCATTGGAGCCAGGCGGCACAAGCAGAGGGTCAGTCTCGCTCATTAAATTGGCGCGACGAGTGGGTGGCGTCATGGCAGGGCGAGAGGCTGATCCGATCGTTCCATTGGAGGCAACGAGCAACGTGCTCGGGGCCGAGGGTGGCGCTGCACCCAGAGTTTCCACGTCCATACCCGCGAGGTTGGTACTAGAGCCACCACCATCCACGCTACCACGCGGGTGGAGTCTGCTGATGCGATCAAGTGCCGAAGAGTTGGCTCGCATACGACCGTGATCGGCAGCCAACAACTCCTGGACAGGCGGCGCCTGCAGTCCTTGCACGGGGTTCTTCTCGCCATGCGGAATAATGCCCAAAGTGCCACTGCGTCCGAGAAGCTTGTCCGTGTCAAAGTGAGTGGTGAGCATGCGGCGAAAGAGACCAGCCAATGGACTGGGCGCTCGCCGTGAGCCGGTCGTTGCAAGAGAGCCAAAAATTTGTGCAAGCTGTTCTCCATTGAGACGCGGCCGGCAAGCCACTAGCAAAAAGTAAGCATCGGCTAAGCGCTGACTTTCGCACACGCGCGTCAGAAGGCGACTGGTGTCTGCATTGATCAGGCAACTTCGCGCGCTATTGAGAAACTCATGATACTGCAGGCGAAAGTCAAAGAGATGGTCCAGGGCCGAAGCTACACGAAGGGCATCCAAGACATCCACAGGGAGCTGCAACAGGTCCCAGAGTGTGGGTTTGCGATAACGAATGGCTGGGGGTTGAGCGGTGGCGTCTGCCACAGGGGTGGTAGTCGCTGAGGGCTCGACACGCGTAGCATCCTCGTCTGAGCCGGCGTCTGATGACTGGCCGCTGCTGGACATGCTGCTCCGGGTTCCGCTCCCGGCGCTGTGTCCACCGGCGCTGTTGCGCGCGCTGCGATGGCGACGGGCAACTTGCTGTTGCTGCCATTGTCGTTCCTGTCGCTCACGTAGCGTGACGATGAGGCGATGTTCGCTGGTCGCAAACGATTTCCATGGGGCTCGGGCCATACGATCCAGCCCATCAGCCGCCGCCCTAGAGCGCGTGTTGAAGCGGCGCAACGAGACTGCTCCGGTCAGCTCGGTTTCTTGAGCAGCTGCGCCGAGCGAAACATCAAATGGTTAGCAAAGAAAAACGTACTGCCAGCCACATCAAGATAGCGGTGAAAGTCTTCTAATGGCATGCTCAGGAAACCTTGGAGCCCGCAAGCGGCACTGAAAAGCGCATCCCAGTGGGGAACGTGGTAGCGTCGCAGGGTCATGACCAGGCGGGCGCTGCGGCTAGAGCGCGCGTGGGAGGACGAGCCAGGGGCTGGTGCAGCGGCGCGTAGAGGAGGCAACCGGCTAGGAGTTTCGTGTGTTTGCAAAACGTCTCGGGCCGCGGCAAGGCGGGCATGGCCGAAAAGAAAGCAAGTCACAAACGTCATGCAGTCCAGGGCACGCGTGGAGAGGAGATCCAGTTTGGATTGGACTCCTTCCAGGGGTAAGCAGAGAAATTGCTGCAAGGTCATGTTCTGTCAAAACAACAACAGGAACAACAACGATAGCGCAAAATGCCCCACCAAGATTTTGTGAGTGAGAGACGCGGTCCCAGGTGCATCAAAGGAGATTGGTATTTGTTTTCATGGCAGGCAAATGTTGCAAAACAGAGACGTGGGCATGAAACGTACAGCACGAACGACGCCATCCGCGGCGCTATCAAATCCATGGTGTTTGAGGAGAATGGCAAACTCTGAGGGCCCTAGGAGGACGTTGGCAACCTCCCGGTTGACGTGCGGTGGGGCAAGTGGGGAGAGACCGAGGGGTTGTTCCGCAGCTTCAAAGCACATGACGGCACGGCCTGGGGCGGCAGCAGGCCAGTAGGCTTGGCCCTTGAGAGTCAGATTGCCAGCAGCCGTGTTGCGGCCGATGCTCACGGGTTGTAGAGAAAGGGAGGCGGAAAATTTGGAAGCGGAATCCTGCAGCATAATGTTGAGTTTATCTGCAGGAACGAACAGTAGGATGTTGGTCAGAGAGAGAGAGGGAGAATGAGAGAGAAAGAGAGAGAGAGAGAGGAGGGGGGGTCGAGAGAGATATATAAAAGGGTGCGCGGGAGCAAAACAGGTGGTGGAGAAAGAAGTACAGAGGAGAGCGTCAACGTGGTCTGGCATACCTAAGCGTGGATGGGCAGTCACGGTATAGCTACGCAGCCAATCATCGCAAGCTAGCCGAGCATGGGGAGCAGAATGAGGGCGAGCGTGCGCGCCTTGACGAGCTGGCAACGGGGCACAAGAGCCAAGGCACATACCATAGCCAATGTATTGATGGGGCTTGTTGACTGCGGCAAGTTGTAGGCGCATACGGAGCGGCTTGCCTTCAAACTGCAGACACGACGAGCGTCAGTGGGCCATGGCGTGGCGAGATAGGATACAAGCAACCAGAAAGCGGGAAACTTTTGTCAACTTGGTTTAAAAAAAAAAAAAAGACCAACAGAAATTTGACGGCTAGGTCCAACCTGGATATTGATGAGATAGGTGCCTGATGGGATGTCAGTCAATGGAACAGCAGTTGGGGCGGGGCCTGAGCTTGCGGTGGCTTGAGCAGCATGGTGCAGCTCAGGGCCAGGGCGGCTGCGGCTGCGGCTGCGACTGCTATGCCGACGGGCGTTGCGGGTGGCGAATTGGGGGGGTCGGACATCCTCTTCTTGACTGTCCATGTCAGTGGTGCCTTCTGATTCCGATTCGGAGCCTGATTCGGAGCCCGACTCGGAGGCAGAATCCCGAGCAGCGGGCGAGGGGGAGCGGGACATGGACAGAGATTGCGAGCGGGAGAGGGATCGAGAACGAGAACCATCCGTCTGGGCTTCGTCCACATCCTCGGGATCAAGCGGCAGCCGCACTTGCGCAGCCATGCCGGGGAGCTGAGCCATCACAGGTATGTGTGTGTGTACGGGTTGGGAATGGGCGGCACGTTCAGTTCTGAGAGAATGAATGTGCGAGGGGCGTGTCTTGAACTCGGTTAGATGTGCACCGTCGTCGGCATGTTGCCGGTGCTCTCTACGGGCCAGTTGTCACCGATAAATGGATAAATGGGGTGAGTGAAAGCGCGGCCGTGGGCTTGAGAGAAGGTTGCCGATCTTGGTGCACACCTTGCTTGGGAGCTGCAGCACAATCAGGCGTTGGTGGAAAATAGGGCCGAAGGTGGATCCACGACCAGTCAAACACACGAGGTCCACGAATGTTCTTTTTGGGTCTCAAGCTGGTGATGGCGCAAGACACAAATGGGCCACGGCAATCCTCTGCCAATGCAACCACCAAGCAGATCGACGTTACATGAGTGATGCATCACGAGAATACCAACAACATTGGAATCCAATTCTGTGTTGGTGCAGACTCCACCCGCCCAGAAACGAGATACACAGTCACGACCGACGTCAACGCATTTCAAACCAGCCACCGCACCACACGGGTCGAGCAGACAGACACGACAGCCATGACCATCATGCGTTCATTATTCATGTGCGCATCAAATAAAATAAAATATAGCAAGAGATTTGGAGAAAGCAAAAGAGGGCCACGGCGGCGGTGGTGTGGTGGTGGTGTGGTATGGGTGTGTGCGGGACGTAGGTGGGATTTCAGCTTGCTCAAGGCTGTCGGAAAGGGGCTCACCAGAATGGGTGCTGTGCTGGAAGAAAGACAGCCCTGGTACCGATCACCGCGCGCACGGGCAAAAATGGAAAGTTGCAAGCCAGACGATATCAACTCTGTTTGGGTCGAGCGAGCCAAGCCAGAAGCGTCCAACAAGGGTGAGCTGACAAGGTGCGAGTGGGCATGGAGGGCCCAGTGGAGGAGCAAAAGGGAAGCCCTTGGCAAGCCCGCTGGCGGGGGGAGGGGGGGGGGGGGGGCCTCCAGAAATGTCTTGAGCAGCAACGGTCACCTCCACACACACACATACATACCAATATCAAAAGAGCGCGAGAGGCGAGGAGAGAGGTTTTTGCAGGGTAACCAGCGGTGTGTGTGTGTGTGTGTAAGGGGCGTCGGTGATACTGATGGCAAGGTCCTTGTATCAAGAGCACAGCAGCAGCAGCAGCAGCAGGAGCAGCAGCAGGGAGCTAGAGCCAGCCCACAGAGAGAGAGAGGAGAGAGAGGCAGAGAGAGAGTGTGTGTGTGATGTCGGAAAAAGGCGAAAATGAAGGAAAATGAGAGAAATCACAGTTTCTTGTCACACACAACATCTCTCTCTTCTTCTTGCTTCACCTCGTCTGCTCTTATCTCTGTCGCTGCTGCTGTGTATCTGTCCCTGTACTACCATCAGGGCTTATGGTAGCATGAAGCTGGGCCACAGCGCACGCACGCTGCCCTTTTTCAAGCTTCCAACTCACTCACACGCCTTGGGATCAGATCGTCCTTGGGCGGTTCCCCCTAACGTGTCCAACAACCGATCGTTCGACGCCTTTCGACATTACTGCAACACCTCTCTCTCTCTCTCTCGATATGTGTGTGTGCTTGCTCTCTCTCTCTCTTCTCTCTTCTCTCTCTTCTTTTGAAGAATGTCAGACAAAGCCAGTGATCGCAAACACAAACAATAGTCCTTCACTTGCCTACACGTGTCTCTCTTTTGGAGGAGATGACAGAATGTTGACCAATAGTTACACTTGTTTACACTTTATAAAGTAATAAGTGTAATGGATGATACACTTTGGTAAAGGCTGCGTTGCCCTAGCCCCTCCAGAAAAAGCAAGTCCTTGTCCCGTGTTTGAAGGAAAACATGTGCCAAACAGGAGTTGTGTGTAGCCTGACGTGTGTTGTTCTTTCCTCTCGACGTCTCTCTGTCTGTGTCTCCTTCTCTGTCTCTCTGTCTCTATCTCTCTCTCAATCGTGAGCTCGGCCTTGCAGCGGGCGCAAACGCCCTTGGCACAGAAGTTAGCGTCCAAGACATTCAGAAAGACGTCATCTTTGCTGGGATGTCCATCCCCCATAGAAAAGAAAACGAAAAAGACGGAAGCACTTGAACACATTTGGAATTGGGCAAGCGCCTTGCCGGGAGGGGAATCGATGGGAGTAGCGCGCAATGTCATTCCGGCACAAGCCTTTACTTGGAGTAGTCATAAAAGCCCTGGCCCGACTTGTTGCCGAGCTTGCCCTCCTTCACCTTCTCGGCAATCACATTCACAGGCTTGAACAGGGGCTCCTCCTACAGTATCACATCAATACACCGGTGGTCCAATGAGGACGCTCTCCTGCAAGTTGTTTTGGGTACCAGGAGGTTGAGGGAGAAAAGCACTTACCGGGTAGTCCTCAGCCCAGCCCTGAGCGATAAAGGCCGTCGTGTCCAGACCGACGTAGTCCAGCAGCTGGAAAGGGCCCATGGGGTAGCCTGGCGATGGAAAGCAAAACATCAGTTCATCTCACGACCAGCCAACCGCACCGCGCGCACATTCCTGCCCCTGATGGCTTGATCCCTTGACCCCAACCCGACATACCAGCACCCAGCTTCATGGCGGCGTCCACATCCTCAATCGTGGCATCACCACGCTCCACCATGCGAGCCGCCTCGAGCAAGTACGGCACAAGAAGACGGTTCACAATAAAGCCGGGAGTGTCCTTGCACACCACAACGTGCTTGCCCACGGCCTCACCAAACGCTACACCCATCCAAGCCAACCATCGTCCTGGGTGAGCAATACCTTTCAGGGACGATGTAGGAAACAGACACGCCCAGCCAGCAGCGTTGCAGCTTACACTTCAGGGCCTGGAAGGTTTCATCCGACGTCTCGGAAATGCGAATGACCTCGACCAATTTCTGTCCACGACCCAGGTCAGCACAGAGGTCAACCAAGGCCGCAGAGCTGACATATTCACTATCCCCTCTACATTCGGAACACCCTAACCCTAATCCTCCCCCTCGGTTCCCCTGGCAAGGTTGGCGGCATTCGCTGTATTCGTACCATCACTGGCACGGGGTTGAAAAAGTGCAGACCACCAAAGCGGTCCTTGCGCTGCGTCGCCTCGGCAATCTTGCCTGCCCCATCCCGCCAGCAGAGCAATCAGTGAGGGCGGGGTGCATGACACAAAGCCACTTGGGAATCGGGTGTGATCACTGGCGCACCGATGGACAACGACGAAGTGTTGGATGCAAAGATGGTGTGGTCCTTGGCAACGGCATCATACTCGGCAAACTGTGTCATTGAGCATGGCATATCCACGGCGAGGGTAATGAGAGGCCACACTCTTTAAGCCACTCCTCGCAGACATGAAGCCTTGGAGTCACATCATCTCGCTTACCACTTTCTTCTTGAGATCCAGATCCTCCTTGATGGCTTCCACAACAAGATCCGTGCCATCGCCAATGGTCTTGACGGCATCTGTCGAGGTGCTCAAGTTGTCCTGCCAAAACAGTCAAGACCGGGTTCGCGCGTCAGATCAAGCCTCATTAGCTGGCTCAGTGGGCCTCAAGACCCGCAACAGGAAGTGCTGAAGGGCGAAAAGACTGCACTGACCATGGTGGCAGCAATAAAGTCCTTGGCGCCGTTGGCATCGTCCGCAAATTTCTTCTTGGCCACTCGGCCCAGGCTATGCACATAAAGCCGCAAGCGCGTCGTGGAGGGTCAGTGAACACACGTCCTTGTCATCAACAAGCAGGAAGCCTCGAGGGCGAACCTGGTCTCAATGCGGTTGATGGTCTTGTCAAGCACATCCTGCGACACATCACAGAGCACGACCTAGCTCGGGAAGCGCCGTTGTGGCGGCATCAGCATCAGCATCACTCAGGTGCCCGCCACAAACAAAATGTTTCTTGTCAGGCCGCCCGAATTACCTTGTGCTGGCTACCAGCAGCCACCTGAGCAATGCCCGAGCCCTGTGTACAGCAAAACAATGGGGTCACGACCAAGCCATGAGCCGAAGGCATGGCCCTCCAAATGCGCATCAGGCAACGACAACGGTTCAGGACCACCTACCATCAGACCACCGCCAATGACCGTCACGTGCGAGATGTTATGGCGCGCAGTGGCGGTGCTCAACGCACGGCCTGCCAGCACGGGCGCACGGGGAACCATGGCAGCCATCATCTTGTCGTTTCCGTTATCCTCCTACGCCACACACATAGACACAGAGACACATACACCCGAGTCAGTGAGTTTGCTCGACTTCCAGACGCTGCTGCCATGGTCCTGGAGCCCAAGGCCCCAAGGGCAGGTGCCAGCACACAACACACACCGAGAGAGAGAGAAAGAGAGAGAAAGAGAGAGAGAGAAATAAAAAGCAGTGCCCACTGAACAAAAGATCTCTCTCTCTCTCTCTCTTCGCTCTCTCTCTTGAACCAATTCTTCTCATTCATTGATTATAACCACATGGGGTATTATTCTTAGCATAATAATGAAGAACTTTTGTGCAAGAGCTTCGATGGACAACAACAGTACCAATGGGATCTCATCTCAACCTTTTGGCCCAGCGGCAAACGGGTGCTCGTCATCACGCGAGTACGGCTGGGCCATGCTTATGGCCATGAATCACCTCCCTCTGAAGCATTGGCTTCGCCACGCTGCTGGTGGTCTACCACACTTTGTATTGATAAGAACGGTGCAGTTTGATGCCTTTCTGTTTGCTTGTCGTTTATCACTTGTCGTACGGGCAAGAGCACGGCCATGAATGCCCCATGCACGGAATTGGTGCCACCAGCAGCGCTCGGGCGCTGCGGAGCTTAGTAAGGGTAATAGACCTCGTCTTGCTGGACAAACACGGACTTGAGCTGCGTCCAGTGGTTGATGGCGTCAGTGCCGTTTTCACGGCCAACACCGCTCTACGTACACGCGCCAGAAAAGATGCAAACACAGTTTTGGGTGAGGAATTCTTCCTATCGAAAACCATGGTGGCTCGAACAGCACCCGCCCGACCTGCTTGTAGCCACCCCACGGCAGTTGCGTGGGTGCGAGGTTGTAGTCGTTGATCCAAGTGGTGCCGGCCTTGAGCTACAAGCGCATGCGCCGCAAGGGCAATCGAGGGCAATTTGTTACGGTCCGTACAAACATCCGCCACACCGATCCTTACATTCGACTCTCACCTCGGCAATAACGCGGTGCGCTTGCTTGAGGTCTTGGGTAAAAACACCCGCCGACAGGCCGTAAGGCGTATCGTTCGCACGGCGCACGGCCTCGTCCACGGTATCAAAGGGCAACACGGCCATGACGGGCCCAAACACCTCCTCTCGCACGATTTCCATGTCATCTGACGCCCGGCATGAGAGCGCATAAAAGGCAAAAGCACGCACAGCTGTGAACCCACAAGCGTTCGACACCACCCTGCTGGACAGTTTTTTGAAAGAGGCTTACCAGAGCAGTCGGTCAAGATGTGGGGTTTGATCAGCCCAGTACGATCAATGTGTGAAGGGACCTGGCCAAACACGCCAGCAACATACTGCTGAGCAAGGCTTGCCCGCCAATCAAACTTCAAAGCGACTGACGAGTGCAACCATGAACCAACCTCTTCGTCGGCATACTCGCCACCATACAACACGGTTGCCCCTTGTGTGCGCGCGCGCTCCAGGAACTCTCGTACACGGGCGGCGTGGTCGTTGTGAATGACCGGTGTCACGGCCACCTGCACGTCGGTCGTTCCAAGTGCAGTGAATGCTTCATCATATCATCCAACGTGCGAGTGAGGTGCGGGCTCCACAAGAACTCACCTGTTCGTCAAAGGAGTCACCAGCGCGCAGCTGGGCAGTCAGCTCGACAAGACGCTGAGTGAATGGCTGGTAAACCTCGCGTGCCACAAATACGCGGGTGCCGTTGGAGCACACCTGTGGTGACCAGGCAAACACCGCGGCGATGCGTCAAAATGGTGAGGTGCCCAAAGTGAGCATGGACCACGTTGGCGAGTCCGTAAGGGGGTGGTGTAACAAACTTGGCCATTGGAGAAAAAGTTTGCCATTATGGCGCCGCGACAGGCTTGCTCAAGATCGGCGTCGGCACAGATGATCAGAGGCGACTTGCCACCCAGCTCCATCGTCACGCGTTTGAGATCCCCGGCAGCGGCACTGGTGATCTTGAGGCCCGTGGCGCGCGAACCTGTGAAAGAGACCTGGGTGGGCCAATTTGGTGTCAGGCACACCACATGGCATGACGCAGCAGATGTGTCAAGGCGGTCGAGTGCATGCCTGACCTTGGCAAAAGATGGGTTGGTGGCAAAGGTGGCTCCCAAGGCTCCATCACCCAGGACCACGTTGAAGAGTCCCGTTGGGATGGCCTCCACTTGCTGGACGGCCTCAGCAAGCAGCAGAGCTGAGAGTGGTGTATGCTCGGATGGCTTGAAAACCTGAAAAAAACCGTCACCCATTCACACAAGAGGAGGGCAAGCTAAGCATAGGCGGGTGTTTGTGTTTCGAGAAACAAGAAGCAGCTAGGGCCTACCAGAGCGTTGCCAGTCGCCATGGCTGGCGCTGCCTTCCAGGCAGCTCCCTGCATAGGATAATTCCTACGAACCATGTCAAGAGACGGTGCATCAAATATGCACATGCCAGAGGATGAAAGTTAGAGGTTCAAGCCCACTGCTTGGGGAGGGGCGCCTGGGATCAAGGGGAGCAACGCACCAGGCGCCGATACCAGCACAGATCCCCAGGGGCTCGCGACGCGTGTAAGCAAAGCTGCCACCGCCCATGTCGTAGTGCTCGCCACTGACGCGCTGCGCCACGCCGGCAAAATACTCAAAGCTATCAATGACCGAGGGCAGGTCCGCCAAAGCCATTTCACGGAATGGGCGGCCCGTGTCAAGGCATTCAATGCTTTCGCAGGCCGTGGTATGGGTTCGCAGGTAGTGTGCTACGTCCATCAAGGCTCGGGCACGCTCCATGCCTGACGTGAGCGCCCACTGCTGCTGTGCAGCCTGAGCGCCTTGCAGCGCCTCGTCTAGGTCAGCCATGGCTGCCGCTTCGACCCGTACATGAGCCTACGATGCCATCATGAGAAAGAGTAAGTTGAAGGGACCACAGCATTTTGTCTGTCATCAGAGGGCAGCCAGAGGGCAGTTGCGAGGTTGTGCATTGGCGCCATCCATCGACGGGTACACGAGCAAGACTTGAGTGAAAAGAAAGCACCTGCTTGGTGGCGGGCTCGATCCAGTGCATGTCCCGACTAGGGTCGTTGGTCGGCTCGATGTAGCGGCCATTGATGAAGGAGGTGACGACTGGAGCCCGCAACAGCTGAAAGCCGTCCAGATGTGCTTTCAGGCCTTGCCCCAGGGCATGCCGTGCACAAAGCGCCCGCTCCAGCATCGCAATCTTGTATAATCAACCCTCCTCTTGCAACTGGACCCCAACCTCTAGCCCGAAGTCCCGAATCCTGCTCCTTCAGTTCGTCCGACGAAAAGACTCTTGAGCACCAAAAAAAAAATAAAAATAAAAAGCGATTTTTTTTTTTTTTTGAACTCTTTCGAGTGTTTGAGATTTTGTGTGTGTGTGTGTGTGTGTGTGTGTGTGTGTGTGTGTGTGTGTGTGTGTGTGTGTGTGTGTGTGTGTGTGTGTGTGTGTGTGTGTGTGTGTGTGTGTGTGTGTGTGTGTGTGTGTGTGTGTGTGTGTGTGTGTGTGTGTGTGTGTGTGTGATGCCGAGACTTTTTAAGAGAGGGATGAGCGAGATTGAGAGGAGACTGAGTAGTGTTGAGAGAGGAGTGTGGGGAGGTATGGGTCTGGGAAAAGACAGAGATGGGAGTAAGAGTGTTTGGGGACATGGGGGGGGAGGGGAACAAGAGCTTGTTCGTCAAGAGACGAACGGCCGATTGTAATGTACACGGGGGCCTGGTATCAAAGTGGTTGTTTAGAAATCAATCACTCGATTGGTAGCCCACAGGCATGAATCCAGCGGGAGGCACCTCATCTGGACGCCCAGATTGGGTTGATCAATCGGCTTATAGGGATTCAATACCGGTGAGGACGTTGAAGGTCATGCGATAGTCACCCATGAGGCTGAAAGAAGGCTGGAAGGTTGGGAGCAGAGAGAGGGAGAGAGGAAGAGAGGAAAAGAGGGAGTGAGTGAGTTGAGTGAGTGAGTGAGTGGGAGATTGGACGGCAAAATGCCAGATCAGGTTCCGCAGTAATCAGGAAAGACGGGGCGTACGTAGATAAAGGTGGCTGGGCGGTTCATCTCGAAGAAAAAGTGGCCGACCCAGGCAAAAGCTGTGTGAATTGGTGCAAGGGAAGTGAGGCTAATCGGTTGCCGGCGTGGTACCAGTTGGTGAGCACTTACAGTAGCCCACGAGAACAACAAAGAGCGCCTACGGCAAGGGTAAAGTGGTGCGAAAGAGCCGGGTGCGAAATGATGTCATGGAGGGTTTGAGAAAAAAAACGGGAAAGCACAGCTGGTCGAGGAACGGTGGAGTCGGAGTCAGTGCGTACCATCTTGTAGTTGCCAGTCATGATGCGGTGCGCCAGAAGAAAGGTGCCGATCATGAGGACACCCTCGACAATGCCTGGGGGCATGGAGCAGCGCAATTGGCCATATGGAGATCAAGGTGAGGGCCCGGCATCGCAAAAGGCAGCTGGCCAAAGCTGGCTGCCCGCAGCAAAAGGAAGGAGAGCGGGGCAGATTGCTCGATTTGGCAAGGCTGGGTCAGACGGACCAGAGGGGGCGGCAGCCAAAAGACCGCAAGCAATGTAGCCAACGGCACCCGCCAGACCCATGGCCACAAAGGTGACGGGGGAAGAGATCAGGACGGTGGCGGTGATCAGGCTGGTGCCCCTGTCACAAGTCAATCAACCAATGTTTGTAAAGTGGTCGTGCGGGAGAGTGCAAGGGCCCAACGGGAGACAGCCGAGCAAGAAGCGCAGGATGGGGTGGGCAGGGCAGGGTAGGGCAGGGCAAGGCGTACACAATGTGGAGAAGGCGGCAAGTGTGATCACGGTGCTCACTGGCGTAGTGGGTGTAAAACTCGGTAAAGGTCGTGTACGGTTTGAGCGGGTGACGCTCGGTCACCACGTTCTCAAGACCTATCCCAGGGCGCAAAACCCGCAGGCAGCAGCAGCAGAGAGAGAGAGAGAGAGAGAGAGAGAGAGAGAGAGAGAGAGAGAGAGAGAGAGAGAGAGAATTGAATTGGTTTGAGAAGAGAGAAACTCACTTTGATCAAAACTCAAGAGAGAGAGAGAGAGAGAGAGAGAGAGAGAGAGAGAGAGAGAGAGAGAGCGAATGAGAGAAAAAATGAGAGAAAGAGACTGAGCAGTGAGATGTTGCGATGGATATGAGCAAACGAGAGCGTATTTTCATGCAGAGGCAGAGAAAGAGACGAAATGGAGAGGTATGGCAGAGAGAGGGGTGACAGATGAGAGCAACACAAGAGAGAGGCACGAGAGAGGAGGAGTGACACAGGACTGGATTTGCGTGTGTTTTGGAATGGAGAGCCGCAGAGGGAGGAGATGTGGATGGAGCATTATTCAGAGAGATGACCAAAGGGGATTATTGCCTTTTACTTATTCCAGTATGGATATCAGAGAAAATTTCAAATCTGGGAGCTTATTGAGAGAATCGGTTTGAGTCAGTGTCTCATCTGATTGCACACCCCCACAAAAGCACACGATCTTGTTAAAAGTAAAATACTTTTAAATATGCCGCTTGCGTTTGGCCATGGTTGAGCAAGCCAAACCGTACACGAGAAGAGAGAGAGATGAAGAGATGTGGCGTGCCATCGGAAACGTTTCAGAGAGAGTTGCAAGGTTGCCCAAAATTTGACAGATTTTGCTACAATGAAGTAAACGAGATTCAGAGAACACATCACCGAGTGAAGGACCATCAGAGATCCAGCTTCAGAGAGAAACACATAGAGACAGAGAGAGAGAGAGAGAGAGAGACACACACACACACACACACAGAGATTTCAAAGATTTTTCTCTCTCAGAGGTGCGTGAGCGTGATGAAACGGCAGCGCGGCGGTGAACGGCGACAGCGGCGGCGGAGGCGCCGAGCAGAGAGGGCATCTCACTCTACACACACACCATGCCTACCATCTCCTTTTCTCCGTCTCCAACGTCCTTGTTATGAATGCAACCCGCACCACCTTTCCACCTTTCCATGTGATGATGAAGGAGGACGTTGCGGATGCCCTCTGCGACCTCTTCTCCGTGATCACACACACACACACACACACACACACACACACACACTGCTGCTGCTGCTGCTGCTGCTGCTGCTGCTCGCGCTTGCGCATTGCATTGGCGATCGTCAGCTCCATCATCGGTGGACCCCCGGGCTGGTCTCTTGTTGACTGTTGGCTTGCCGTCTCGTCTTGTTCTTTTTTTTTTTTTTTCCATTTTTTCCGTCTTGTTGCCCGTCGCCCCGCCCGGCTCGTCTCAGATTGTACCTGTGTGGTCTCTGCGGTGTCCCGTGGCGCCTGTTTGGGGGACTGGCCCGGCTCAATTTTATTGCCCCTGGATGCCTTGGTCATCATCGCCATGCTGTCCATTAGTTCTGGGGTTGGGGCCCTGGTGCACAAGAGCTCCCACGCCGTGGCCACCGTCATTCAACGACCCCTGACCAAGATGCTGTTCACCGCCCTCCTCGCCGTCAGCGCGCTGGCCTTTGCCGCCCTCCGCTACGCCCTTCGCCATGGCTTTTGGTTGCCCATGGGCCGCGGGTATGCCGTCAGCTCCCAGCTATTCGCCCGCCCCACCGTGCTGCTTCTGCCCATCGCTCACATTTTCATACCGTCGTTCACCTTGCCCTGTCCGTCCTCCCCCTCCCCTCGTCTGCAACAGCATGTTTGTGCAACGGTTCTACGCCCCTGTCAACCACAGCGATGAACAACTGCTGGCCCTCCAAGAAGCCATGCGCCAAGTCTGCCTGGCCTCCATTGGCTCTGTCCTCGATTATCCCGTTCTCCAAGCCAAAACCGCGAGCGATCTCCGCGCTGAACTTCACAACAAAGTCATCATGACCGTCTACAGTGCCAAACTCAAGCGCGTACGGTCTGCTTGTGCATTGCCCCGGCCGGATGGAGCCCGTTGAAGCCCGCCACGCCTCCCAACATTCTTATCCTGTCGCCCTGTCCTCGCCCCGGTACTTACATACCGATACGATAGGTCGTGGCTTTTCACATGGCGTTCTGGACCAAACACAACGTTCATATTGGCCTCGTCATGGTGGACAAGGACGCCCAGGGCAAGGGTCTGCAGCAAGTCAGCCTTCTCAACACCATCATGCTCACCTTTGACTGGTTCTGCATCCGATTTCGCATGAGTGATCTCGGCTACTCTTCCTCCGCCTTCCGGTCCGTCCATGCCACCACCCTGTCGCCGCCTCTTCTCCTGCTCTCGTTCCCGCTCGAAAGCCGCGTCCACGCGCGTGCGCTCTCGCAGCAGGCACAGTACTCACCAGTTTCCTCGTATCGCATCCTCAGTATCATGTCTGAAACCGTGTACAAGGCTTACCCGAACCTCTATTACAAGGTCAAGCCCGAGCGCTGGCACTTTGAAATTGCCGCCGAGCTGCTTCACTACTATCGCCAAGACATGGGCATTTCGGCCACGGCCGAGTTTGACCCCTCCACCTTTGTGGTTCGCGGTAGCAACGCTCAGACCGGTGGTGGGGCACACGAGGTAGGCCACAACCCGGCCATCGTGGTTTTGACGTCGCTTGCCACCACCAACGTTACATTCCAGTTCCACCGCCACCCACCCCCGCTTCAAAACACCATTTCTCATGTCTGCTCCAACGTAGCTCGTGGCACATACCAAGACTCGCACCTCGCGCATGGGTATTGCCGCCCAGTATCTGGATGACCTCATGCAGCCCGAGGACGAACAGCTTTACGTCGGCGAAGGCAGCATCTTTGTGTTTCTCTGGCGACAGCTCCCCGTCCTGCCCAAACTCCCAACCATTTTCTCTTGGACCGCCATCATGGGCATTTTCTTTGTCCACAACTACATTGTGCCCAACGTCAGCTGGTTCACCCCCACCATTCTTCGTCTCATGGGCATGAACTACATTGTACGTGCTCCTGTTCCGACCCCAAGTTTTTGTTCCCTGCTCTTTGCTACCATTACTGATGACTGCCGCCGCCAATCCCGCGTTCACCCGTCCCCGCCCTCCACTGACCCTCGGCTCACCCCCGCTTCATCTTCAATTTTTACCTAAATTTGCTTTGCCTTTTATTGCAGCGCCAAGGCCAGCGTCCGGCCGACCCGACCTTGTGGGTCGCCAACCACTACACGTACCTCGATGCCGTCTTGCTTCACGGCACCAATCCCAACCTCCAAATCGTAGCCAAGGCGGTGCGTGCAAACTCTTCTTTCCTCTGCCCGTATCCTCGGGTGGGCTCAGCCCTTTTATTGATATCCCCCCTGTCTTATTTTTTGTTTTTTTCTCCTCCCTCCTTGTCCCATCCCCGTCGATATTCTAGGATCTGAAGGACGAAGTGCCTGACAATATGTTCACCCGTTTCATGTTCCGCGTCTTCAATCGCGGCGGCTTCATGTGGTACAACCGCAACGGGGATGACACCATCAACGATCGCATCACAGCCAAGCTTCAGGAAGGCAAATCCGTCATCATTTTTGCTGAGGGGACCTCCCAACGCTCTGGCCCACCGTGTGAAATGAAGCGGGGCGTTCTCCGCCTCGCCGAGCAGAACAACGTTCCCATTGTTCCGGTGGGCCTTCGCTACTCCATGCCGATTGGTCTTTCCAAGGGCGACAAGACCATGCGCAACTTTGCCAGCATTGTGCGCATGCGCAATTTGCAAGCGGGCGTCAAGTTTGGAGAGCCCATGACCAACGTCGACGACATGGAGCTCATCCGGTATGTCATGACGATCAGATTCCACCACGGGTAGAGTTGAGTCAACTTTTTGTTTCATGGTTCTGTTTGTGACATTGCCTCTTATGACGCACGTTGGCTGGTGTTTAGATCACGGGTCACCGAGCTTTGGGCGGATCTGGGTGAAGCGATGAAGCCCGATGTTCCCGCGGACATTTCTTACGAGCCTCGTCCCCGTCACGTGGGCTACTGAATGAGTGTGAATACGCCTGCGTGGCTTGAATGATTCAGGTCCTGCCTGCTTGCATGGTGTGCGTGCACATGCGTGTCTCTGTCTTGTGTCTGTACTTGCAGTTGTGTATCTTGTCCTTTTTTTTCCTGACTGACTCTGTCCTTCCGCGATTAACAACATTTTCGGGAAGACACACCTCGGTGCCACCCCGCCCAGCTGTTTCCTTATTTTCTGCCATTGGCGTGCCTTGCTTGTGCAAGCGCAGAGTGCCTTGATTTTCTAGTGAAATTATGCCCTGTCCATCGTGAACTTTTTCTTTTTTTTCGGTTTGCCTAAGCGTCTCTTCCCTTTCACTTCTTCTCCTTTTTTGTTTGGTTGTCTCAACGCTCGACCTCCCCCCCTTGACATACGTGACAGCAGCCTGGCTTGCATGTTTGCCCACTGGTTCATGTCGTCTCTTCGCTTTCAGTTGCCTCCGAGCTGCATCCACATGTCACATGCTCATTTGTTTTTGCCAGCGAGCAAACGGATTGGTATGGCGTCTGCGTGTTCTCATCACTTTTCTTTCTTTCATTTTTTTTTTTTTTTCCCAAGGAGGAAGTTTTCGAATAAATGTCCAGTCTGCGCCACCTTTCAAAATTTCTTCCAAGAGGGGGCTCTAACCCCAAATTCACAAGAAGGTGCCTTGGTCTCTGAATGCGCTCGCAGGCCGACTCGTGAGTTTGACTGACTTGATAGTATGAATTATGAGCCAGCATTGGGTTCGAAACAGCATTTGCAGCCCGTCAACAAGAAGCATGCACGCCCGCTCGGGAATATACATGGAGAGCAGGGCGGGAACAACGACACTCTAGTGCACGCAGCAACTCATCAACGAGGGATAATCATGAAACAAAAGACACGCAAGGCACTGGCACCTGCTCGCAAGAAAAAACAAAACAAGAAAAGAAACAAGACAAACAAAGTGGTTCGCCAATGATCGGCCGAGGGCCCCGAGCCCGGACGACATCGCGGTCAGCCCACCATTGGAATGAGAGGGAGAAGGCTAGCAAAGATCCCTCTTATCCTGATCGGATCGAGCTGAAAAAGGTTGGTGTTATGCTTGCCATAAGGCCGGAGTGGTCCATGGGGGCGGGGCGGTATTGACATACTGAGGGGCCAGAAACGGGAAACGGGCATAGCGAAACGGTGCAGGAAACTCGTGCTTGACGCCCAGGACCACGCAAATGGCCGACCGGCCCACGGACCAGACAAAACCCACACCAAACACAAACAGCAGAAAAGGCATGAGCACAACGGTGAGGAGAAGATACCACAGGGTATCGCGACCATATCCCCAGGCTGCATGAAGCCAGGTCTCGTCTTGACGCTGTCGCTCGGCAGAAATGATGTCTCCCGACCCCAGCATGGCAAAGGTCTGGAAGTGGTGCTTGCGACAAATAGGACACTGCCGCTCCGTTTGGGTGATGCATTCGTAGCAAAAGACGTGGCCACACGAGCACATGCAAGGATCGAGCATGCGATCGCTGAGGCAGATGGGGCAATCATCATCCAGAGCGCTAAGTGGACCGAGCTCCTCAGTTTGGTTGATCGCATCCCCCGCCGTCTCCGACTCGCCTGGGGACGCGGGCAAGTGTTGGTCATCCTCATCCGGCGCCAGATCCAAGACGGCGGGGTCTGACAGGTTGCGCGTGTCTACTGTTCGGCGGGGTAGCCGACAAAGTATTCTTGCGGGCCCCAGAGAGCGATAAAAGTAGGCGTCATTCAACACGTGATGGGCTGTACGTGCAACAGAACCCATGGGTTGGACAAGCGGAACGAGGTGAGGGCAACGGCGAGCAAGGTGAAGATGGATTCAACCACGCGCACGATTCATCTTGTGAGGGGCGCGGTGGTTTGTGATGGGAGCCAAGCTGGCCAGTCTTGATCGAATCCTCCCCACCAGCCCAAAGGAATGACAGGCAGGGCATCAAGTGTATGGCAAGCTATGCACCACAAGCACCACCGACCTGTGCCGCGAATGTAGCAGTGACAAGTCTCGGCTAGCCGAAAGAGGCGCATGACAGCGACGTAATTCCAACGCCCGTAGTTCATGAGCGTGACAACGGACTGAGTAAGGGCCGGCAGGGCACCGATGGGATAGGTCCCGGTCTTGATTCGATGGCGCTCAAGCTACAGGTGAGTCATGCGCGAGCATGAGCAAGAGGCCACGGCGCAAGCTAGCAGGTTGGCAATGACAGCAGACGCGTTTGGATAATGCACTACCTCGCTGAAGCGGTCTTGACACCGGCTTTCCTCTGCTATAAAAACATCATTGATGCGAGCCACCTGTGGACGCGATTGGACCGGAGTCGGGAAGCAGTGAGAAGCAAAAAGCGCGCGCGCCTAAGCAACTCGGAGATTCCGCACGCATGCACACACTTCTTCCTCAAGCATTTTCGTTGCAGCCAGGGCTTCCTTCTTGAGGATCAGAGCTTTACAGCCATGGTAGTTGAGGTGTTCAAGGCCCGAGCTCTCGCTCCGCGCCCGCAGCTGACGCCCAAAGCCCATGCCGACGGCACAGCTATTCCACGAGACAGGAGCGCGGCGGCGTTGCTTCGGCGATCCAGAGGTACATGCACAAGAGGGCTCTTCACAGGGAGAGATCCAAGAGCAACGAGGGCAAAAAATGGAAATAAACCGGCCCGGAGAAGAAGAGAGAGGCAAAAATCAGGAGTGACAGCGTGGCAACAGCACGATGGCGGCCTCCATGGGCTATCGGCGCAATGCGGCGAGATATATGGCGGCAATCTGGCGACGGACGTGGCGCTGGCAACGAGAGAGAGAGACAGACAGACAGACAGACAGAGAGAGAGAAGAGAGTGAGAGAGAGACAGAGAGAGACAGAGAGAGAAGAGAAAGAAAGAGAAATGGAATTGTTGCAGAGAAAATTAAAGAAAAAGAAGGAAAAGTCCTCTCAGTCTTAAAAAGTTGAAGCAAAATAAAGAGAAGATGAACATGTCTAACATCGTTCCACGTTAATCATCAGTTAAAAAACCATGGTAAACGGCGTAATAACATGAGAAGATGTAGAAGAAGAATGGGCAAGTGTAGTAGAAGAAGGTAGAAATGGTTGTAAGGAACCCCATGTCCAAACGTTCATGATGATGATCACACACTGTCACTCACTTTTGTTGTTGCGACTGCATCGGGTGGTGTTGCTCATGTGTGTTCCAGCGGGCATCGCCAACAGCGTCCAATGGCAACGTTTGACAGGGTATGGAGCATATGGCGTTGCTCAAGGGGGCTTATCCCAGGAGCCCTAATAATCTCCTCAGTCGCAACGAGAGGCGTTTGATGTTGTATCAATGACGCATCAGATTCAGGTTGCAGAATTGGGTAGGCCAAGCGTCAAAGTGACGTCTCGGGACTGTGTGCGAATCGCGGGCCCCATGTCCAGTACTACAAGTTGATTTTAATAATAAAACTTAAAGTTCTGTCTCATCGGTGGCAAAGGTCGGATTGACGACCAGGCCCTGCGTCGCCGGGGACGTGAGCCGTGCTAATATGGTGGTAGCCGGCGGTCGTTGCGTCGCAGGAACAGCCCACGTCGAGGTTACCAAGCTGCCAGCACAAATCAAGCGAAGCGATGATCAGACATGTCACCCCAATCATTCCACAGCAACTTCCCCCCTCCGACCGCCACATCCATGACTCACGCCTGCCAGTGTGCCGGAATGCGCTCCAAGCTCAGGCGCTTGCCGGCGTCCAGCATCTCAATCAGGACTTGAAATGACGCATTGCCGTACGGTCGTTCGCCGTCGTTAAACACCTGCTCCACCCGAGTCCACCAAGGGAGAAAAGGGAAGGGAAATGAAGTACATAGAGTGGCACACATTGTCATGCCGGTGCTTTCAGAACACAGCTTGTTGGTACGTGGATTCATCCGACAAAATCGGCCACGCGTCAACACACCTCCCAAATTAAAATGCCCAGTGACCAGACGTCCGATTGCCAGCTAAAAACGCCGTGCCGCAAGGCCTCGGGGGCCATCCACCTAGTCAACACCCCCATCCGACAGTGTCAGTTGAGGTCCATGCACGGAAGGCCCTGACAATCGATCAAAAACGTGACGGACCGGAACGGCAAGTCATCCAACTGGGCTGCCCGGTAGTAATCGTGATCCTTGGATACAAAACGGCTGACTGTCTCAGGAAAAGGCACCAGTGGTTATGAGCCCCGGCGAGTCCCGTGCACCAACCCATCCCTTCCCGTCAACCAAATCCACATGTCCCTAGAGGTGCACGTACGCCCAAAGTCGCTCAGCTTGGCACACAGGCCAGCGGGCTGTGTGAAAAGTAACACATTGCGGCATGCCAAGTCCCGATGCACAAGGTCGCATCCATGAACGTAAGCCAAGGCATCGGTAACCTGCTCCACCCACAAGCTCTAGCACCATCGCCATGCAACAACAGCAACCCATGACAACCTGAAGCGCAATCTCAAGAGAAGACAATCCAAGATTGAAAAAAACAAAATATAAAAAAAAAAGGAACAAGATTGTCTTACCTTGGTGTTGGTCGTCAACTGGCCTATCCGTTTGCGTAAGTGTGTGCGCAAATCTCCTTGATCCGCAAATTCGAGCACGAGAGCAATCGGAATGCTGCGACGGCCCGGCCACCAGGTTGGCACACGGTCAAAACACAAGTTGCCACCTGCTCGAAGCTGAAAGCAGTTTGAAGTTCTCCCCCCTCATCAGGCGGCAAGGTCAACGCACCAGTCGTGAACCACGCCCACGAGTTGCACGATATGAGAATGATTGCCCGCCGTGTGCAGAAGCGCCGCTTCCAGCATCACCGCTTTAAAGTCGGATTCCTAACCACCAAACCACGTACACCAAGCAAAGCCACAGTCAGCAACCGTGTGCCATCATTACCTACCTAATCAGATCCCTTTCCCGCTAATCAGATCCCTCTCCGGTTTCTCAATTCCAAGTAGGATTGAACAGCCATTTTGAGGGCCAATGTCATTGCTTCGTACCTCGATACGCTCAAACGTCTTTAGTGCTAGCACAGCGCGGCCCTGAAGTTCGCTTGCGTGTCGCAGAGGCACGGCCTGAAATTTCACATCAGAAGAAACGATGATTTGTACCCAAACAAGAGCAGAGTCACTTTGCAGTTGGGCTTTGAATGGCTTCTGCACGCGCGTGGCACTAAGTGAAGCACGAAACAGACGAGACTTACTCTGTGTACGGTGCCGAAATGGCCGTGGCCCACCACGGCCCTAACATCCAGCCAAGTTCTGCATAATAATATCACATGGGGTCACAGGTTAGCAAGACCAAAGGTCAGCTACTTTGCAAGCACCATGACTGTGTAAATTGCCAACCCAACGCACCGAGACACAAGATTGAGTGAACGGGTTGTTGTGGTCGAGGACGGGTCAAGACCGGCATTTCGCGCGCAGCTGGCTTGAAATTGGGACAGGCATAGTTGTATCTGCTCGGCTGATGACATTGGCATGGTGTTGTCACCATATAGGGCTTGTCGCACCGCATTGAAGCGCTTCCGGCGATAGCGAGCGGTCAAGACCACGCCAAATACCAGCGCCACTAGCGCAACCACAACCACAACCACAACCACAACCACATGGTCCGACGACCCTGACGCGGTAGATGGCACCAACAGAGGTGACGACGCGGAAGGGACTGCCGTTGTGCTGTGCAGAACCAGGTTTCGCAAAAAAAAAAAAAAAAAAAAAAAGCAGAGAGAGAGTGGGAGGAAAGGTTCAGCAAAATTAGCAAGATGGCGCCGTCTAATACAAGCCCTTGCAGTGGCTCCCTTCAGCGTACCTCCGAGTCGGTGCCGCAGTTGTCACTGGACCTCGCGTTGAGTTCCTCCGACTACCGATAGGCCATTGATTCGAGTGCAAGAAGAGGTTGGTGGGTGCAAATTAACAAGAGGCCGCAAAAGAGCGACGACATACCCCGGATTATGAAACCATTGAATATCTCCGGCCCGCATCGCTGGGCTCAGGATATCAAGTCGAGTGTCGTTGTCAAAATCTGCAGCAGCCACCCAGCTTGCTCCATACAGTTCCGTCGTCAAGACGACTGGTACTGGAACAAATGTACCGTCGCCCAGATTTTCGAACCACGCCACCGTGTTTCCAGAGATGCCAGACACCAGGACATCTTGGTCACCGTCGCCGTCCAAGTCGACGGCCGAAATGGCCGAGGCCCCATTAATGGAGGTTGAAATGACACGTTCCTGAAAGTTGAAGTTGCCATCTCCGTCATTGACGTACCAAGCAACCTTATTATCATTTATGCTGGCGCTGAGCACGTCCAAGTCGCCATCATTATCAAGGTCGGCGGCAAAAACACCCCGCACGCCGTCAGCAGAGGCGGTGATGACGAGCTCGGTACCAAAGCCAGCCGCCCCGTTGTTCCGATACCACGAGATCCGGTCATTGCCATAGTTGGCACTCAGCACGTCCAAATCCCCGTCATCGTCCAGGTCGGCTGCAAACAGGCCCCACGGCATGTGTGCAGTGGTTGACAGGGGCGTGGCCGGCCCAAACTCGCCTTGGCCATTGTTGCGGTGCCAAACAATTGTGTTATCATCGCCCCGTCCTACCACAGCGTCCAACGCCCCGTCGCCATCAAGATCTGCGGCAAGAACTGCTACAGCCCCCGCCGCTGCTGTAGAGATGAAGCGCGGCTCATCGGCAAAATGACCCCCGCCGTTGTTTTGGAACCAGGCCACTTGATCCAGGCCCGAGCCTGCGCACAAAATATCGAGGTCCTGATCGTTGTCGAGGTCGGCCACGGCCAAGCTCATGATGGTCAGGATCTGCTGGGATATAATGTGCTGAGTACCCGTGAAGGCCCCGTTGCCTGGATTGGGGTACCATGTCAGGCGACTATCGTCCGTGCTGGCCGACACCACATCAATATGTCCATCACCGTTGAGATCACCGGGCACGGCCATGAGTGGCCGGTGCACAAAAGCGGGCAAGACGCGGGCTTGGGAAAAGGCTGGTTTGATCCCGATGCTGCGAAACCACGTCACAGTGTTGTCAAAAGCGTCGCCGCAGAGAATGTCAGGTAGGCCGTCGCCATCGAGATCAACCACGTCCATGCTCTGCAGAAAAAGGATGTTGGCGAAGCGAATGGGCACTGAAGCGGCAAACGTTCCCGCACCCTCATTGCCAAACCATGACAGGGCTCCACTGTTTTGCGCCACCAGAATGTCCAAGCTGCCGTCCAAAGTGAGGTCAGCCAGGCGCACGAAGAGGACATCCGGCAGCTGTTGGCTGATCACATGTTCGACAAAGTGACCAAGACCGTCGTTGTGATACCAGGCAAGCTTTGCATCATGCAGGCTAGCACACACGATATCGAGCACGCCGTCGCCATCCATGTCTGCGGGCTGGGCTTGTACGGGACCCTGTGTTTGACTCGTGACGAGCAACCACCCGGAAGCAAAGGAGCCGTTGCCCATGTTACGTAGCCATTCGATGGCATGGCGCTGAAAGACGCAGCGAATCACGTCCACGTGACCGTCGCCGTCGAGATCGGCGGTGCTGAGACAGCTCGGTGGGTATTCAAGCTGGGCAACCAGGCTCGGGGTATCAAACTGACCCAGGCCGTTATTGGCACACCAAGCGAGGCGAGCTTGCGCCGCATCAAGAAAGAGCACATCTGGGTGGCCGTTGCCGTCGAGGTCAGCCACCGTGGTCGAGAGAATGGCATGGCTTGAGCTATAGAGCAGTTGGGCTGGCGCAGTGGCAAAGTTACCGGCACCATCATTGCGGGCCCAGGCCAGATGGGAGTCCTGATCCTGGTCTTTGAAAGCATAGAGAAGATCGAGGTTCCCATCGCTGTCCAGATCGCGGACAAACAAGGCCTGCGGGCCGATGGGGTGGGCTACCACGGCGCGGGGTGCGTCAAAAGCTAGGCTCTCATTGGCCAAGTTGAGGGAGCGGCGCCAGGCCACCGAGTGGGCGTTTTTGGTGAAAGAGCCCAGGATCAAGTCCACCCGGCCATCGTGGTCCAGATCACCCGTGGTGGCCAGCGCATAGCGCGCTGCCAGGGTCTGGGGTCTATCAAATTGTACGCGTGGTCCCTCGTGCCGGTACCAGGCCACCTTGTCGTCGGCGAAGCTCGCACTCACCATATCGGGCAAACCATCGGCGTCCAAATCCGCGGCAGCAACTGCGGCAGCGCCCCAGCTGTCGGTGGAAACCACGTTGGGGGATGAAAAGGCAGCCCCATTGCCCAGATTGTGGTACCACACGATGGTATTATTGATGGCCTGAGCAGCCAAAACATCGAGATGGCCATCGTTGTCGAAATCCACGGCAAAAGCGCTCACGGCACCATTGGCGGCGGCATCGATAATGCGGCGTCGTGGTTCAAAGGTGGCGTTGCCGAGGTTGCGAAACCAAGCAACCTGTTCTTGGCCAGCGGCGGCAACGAGGACGTCGAGGTGACCGTCACCATCAAGGTCGGCGGCCTGGACATCAAAGGCACCAAGGACGCTGCTTGTGGCCACGCGCTCGGCATTTCCGAACAAACCGGCGCCATCGTTGCGAAACAGCAGGACGCCGTTGGCCGTGAAGCAGGCACACAAGAGGTCCATGTCTCCGTCCGCGTCCATGTCTGCGGCGAAGACGTCCTTGACGCCCCACACTTGGCGCGAGACAACGTGGCGCTGGAGGTACAGGCCGCCTCGACGGTTGTTGGGATACCAAGCCACCGAGTTGTCCCCGGCGCTGGCGCTGATGACGTCCACATAGCCGTCACCATCAACGTCGGCGGTGGCCACCGAAGACACGCCCAAAACGCTGACAGCGATGATTTCGGGCAGCGTGCTGATGGTGCCGTTGTTGTTGCGGTACCAGGCGACCAGGTCATCGTTGGTCAAGCCGGCGACGACGTCGAGCCAGCCATCGCCGTTGATGTCTGCAGTCGTCACAGTACTCACGCCACCAGCACTGGTCGAGATGATACGCGGGGTGTGCTCAAAAGAGCCGTTTCCGAGGTTGGCAAACCAACAGATGGTATTGTCGTTCGAACTCACGCTCACAATGTCCGGCAGACTGTTGTTGTCGAGGTCGGCCAGCGTGAGTGCGATGGGGCCGTCGAGACGCCCCAGGACGCTGGTCGCCGCCCAATCCCCATCCGCAGCCACCAACCCAACCCAGCAAAAGCCAACAGTCAGCACCAAGAGCCGGGCCATTGAGAGCAAGCGGTGCGCGTCCGGACCCAACATGACAGCGATGCGCCGACCCAAACCGACGCCCACTCCAACACGTTAGAATCGATCAGCTCCCGTCTCTTGCCATCCTTGACCGTGCGCTCAAACCACGACCACATACCCCAGCCAAGCCCATGCTCACATCAAATGCAAGTTGCCCTGAACACCACCCCAGTCTCCAGAACTGGAGCAGTCGCGCGCGTCAACCTGGCGCAGCAAAACACACACACGCGCGTTCGAGCATCAGGAAATTGTCTCTGTCTCTCTCTGTCTTTCTCTCTCTGTCTTTCTCTCTGTCTTTCTCTCTGTCTTTCTCTCTCTCGATCTCTCGATCTCGATCAATCTCTCTCAATCTCTCTCGAAAGCTCTCTCGATCTCTCGATCTCTCGATCAATCTCTCTCTAAAGCTCTCTCTCTAAAGCTCTCTCTCTCTCTCTCTCTCTCTCTCTCTCTCTCTCTCTCTCTCTCTCTCTCTCTCTCTCTCTCTCTCTCGAGCTCTCTCTCTCTCTCTCTCTCTCTCAAAAAAAAATTGTGTTGAATTCCCCGTTCAAGTGTGATGGTCAGGTTAAACCTCCTTTCCCTTCCCCCGTATGCATGTCAATCGCTGCGACGCTGAGGGCTTGGATACTGTGCTGTCTGGCCTTGAGGAGCGGGGCTACAGAGGCAACGACGCGTGATTGGTTTGAGCAATAAAAATTAAACTCATGCCTTGAAGATAAGCGTGGGACACGGTCCCCAAAATGACGGCCCAAAGAGAGCGGGACATCTGTAGCCTGATTCGGCCCTTGGAGTGACATCGAGAAACCAGGCTCAAGCCCAGCCGAGGCTGCGCCGGTAGCCCAGGCCACCCGCAAGAAGGCCGATCAGCAAGGCGGAGGCTAGCCACACGTTACAGGAGGTGCCAAGAAGCGAGGGCGGTGCGCCTGTTGTTGAACCGCGACCAGCGCGTTCAAGGGCGCCATCGCTCAGCGCTGAAGCTGGCGCGTAGGTACCATCGGGGCGTCGGAGGGCCGGGTTGGGCCGCGTGTCCCCCACCGCACCGAGCGATGTGTAGCCCTGCACGGAAATGAGCGCATGAGCAAACAGTACAGGGTTTCAGGCATTGGTTCAGCAGCAGGTGCCAAAAGGAGCAGGCGCAAAACGAGACATACCATGTCGTATAGGCGGCAAAACGGTTTGTCTTGGAGATAAAGCCACACTTGGCCGTACGTCCAGTGCAGGATCGGCTGAACACGCATGAATCGAGGCCATCTAAAAGACATGACCGACCGAGCAGGCAAACGTAGGGATGGGCCTTCGGTCAGGACCGCGGACGCGATACGAGGGGCGGAAAGAGACTGCGGTGCCTGCGGGCGGCGGGCACGCGACAACGTACCCGGGATCACTCATCTCAAAAGTACTCAGCTGCTCGGCACGCGGATCCCCCAATCGTGTGCCGAGAAAGATGGCTTTGATGCCGTTCTGCATGTGTACGCCACTCGGGTGAGTGCGGGCGGGGCGCCAGCGGGTGATTGCGTCGGACTCTGAATGAGACACGGGCGGCGCACCTGGTTGACGACGCGGTCCAATGCAGCCTTGTAATTAGCAGCCACATATTCGACATTAAGCTGATACCTGTGGCACGTTGACATGAGCATCAACGAGCGGCCACACGCTCGTCCGGCAAGCAGGCGGATCGGCACTGCAAAACCTCACCGGGCTTGACAGTCGGCTATAAAGTCTTTCACCTCTGGAAATTCATCCGGCTGGTCAAAGTACACCTGTCGGTTCCAAGGAAAACGTGCCAAAGAGAATGCCATGAACAAGCCGAGACAGGGCCACAACCGAAGAAGCCTCGATGCGCTCCCGCGCCCAGAGGCACTCCATCACCGGCTAGAGGGGGCGGGCACATGCATCATACGTAGTGGATTTGGCGAAAGGTGTCGGGGAGAGCCTGACGAAGGAGGTGTAACAAGACGGTCGAGTCCTTGCCGCCATTAAAGCTCAGGGCCACTCGATCCGCCCTAAAAAAAAAAAGCAACCCCTTGGCAAGTGAGCGCTGCCCGTTTGAGCTGAGCGGCACGTTCCAGACTGGCAGTGTTGCGCGCGCGTACCCGAACACAGCCACGGTATCCCTAATACACTGGCAGGCTGCCGTCACATACGCCGGCTCGGCCATGGTCGTTTGCCCCGGCTGCGGGTCGCCTGCATGCACACCCGCGCCCTCTGTGCCTTGCGTGCAACCACCAGCTCACACAGCTGCACACACACAACTGCACACAACTGCACGCAGTTGCTGGTGGCAGACCGACGGACAGACCGTCACCACGCGCCTTTTTTTCCTCCGCCACCCCGCTCCAGCTCGTGTCCGTCCGGGCACACTTCCAGCTTCCAGACCACTCGTGTCTAGATGTGTGTGTGTGTGTGTGTGTGTGATGTGATTTCGTGCTGATTTCTCTCCCTCTCTTTCTCTCTCTCTCTCTCTCTCTCTCTCTCTCTCTCTCTCTCTCTCTCTCGCTCTTCGTTGGTCTCTCAGTCTCCCGCAGTCTCTCTCAGTCTCCCACAGGTTTCTCTCTTCGACTCTCTCTCTCTGCATGTCGTCGTGCTATTCCTCTCTCTCTCTCTCTCTCTCTCAAACTTCAGTCGTTTATTGTAGTGTAACATCCATCACACTCTGTGTACAGCTCCACACGTGGGCCACTATGTGTGTGTCTCTCTCTCACTCTCTCTCTGTTCCTCTCTGTCTCTCTTTCTGTCTCTCTTCTATTTTCTTCCTCTCAAAGAGAGAGAGAGAGAGAGAGAGCGATTTTAATCTCTTTTCTTTCTCTTTGGTGGTCTCTCGGTTGCCTCGGGGGGCGCGCTGTTCGTGTTCGTTTTGGCAGCGCCAGTGGTGAGGTGGACTCACAACTCGTTGATTCGAGCTGTGTGTGTGAGTGGTGTTGCCGCGGTTGTGCTGGTTCGCGCTCTTCTTGCAAGAGTGTGTTGCTTGCCTGCCTGAGAAACAAGCCCCTGTTTGTTTCTCTCTTTTGACTTTTTTGGGAGTTGGCAGCGCTTTGACTTGCCTTGCCCCGACACCATGGACACGGCCGTGCCTCGCTGCTGCAAGTACGTACCTTCTCCCCACATCTCCATCTCCATCCGTTCTCCCAACTCGCCGGCGACATGCCCTTGCTCCTTTTTGTTTGTATCAAGGAGGAAGGCACTGCCAATGGCTTGTCTCACACACACATGTACACACCATGTGGTCTTTCTTTCTTTTCAGTGACTTCACGTGGTCGACCACGCTCGCACTCTCTCTCAACTCACATGTGCGCGTGCTTTCTTTCTTTGATATATTTGGTCTTCTTGGTCTTTGACAGGTTCAGCGATGATGGTCGCCGATTCGCCATCCTGCTCAGTGATGGCCACCTTCGCGTTTGGGACGTTACCAACAATGACGTTATCATTGAGCGAGTACGTGTCTGCCGCTGCCCTTTTTTTCTGCTCTCTCTTTTCTTAACGCTAAACCCAACAAGCGTCTTGACTGGCCCCCACCCAACCTGCACCTTATCATGCTCTTTTGTTGCGAGTAGAAGGCCAATCTGAGCGATCCAGTTTGTGCCCTGGCTTGGGAACACGGTGCCGTCGACCAGTCCAAGAAGCGCAAAAAGCGCAAGGCCCAAACAGATCGCCTGTTTCTCGGCACTTCCAGTGGCAAGGCCATCATCTTCTCGGTTGCCACGGGCGAAGAACAAATTCTCAACAAACCCCACCGCAGCGCTATCACAGAAGCCATCTGGACCTCGGACAACAGCTACATCTTGACTGCCTCGCGTGACAAGACCGTCTGCCGCCGCTCTACCACTGAGGACCGTGCCGACTTTTTCAATGCCGACAAGCGTGCCGTCACGTCCTTGAGCTTTGGCCCGACTCTGGATGTCGATGGCACAAGCGTCGACACGCTCATCACTGCCGGCAATCAAATTCGCCTTTGGCGCCTTGACACACTCCAGGAGGTCGAGGTAAGCCCGGTTGCATTGCCAGTGTTGTGATGTGATCACAAAACACATGATCCTCCCATCCCAGCGACGCCTCACTGCTTTGTCTCTCTTGCGTTGTAGAAATATCCTGGTCACGATGCCAGCGTCACCTCCCTCGCCCTTCTGCCTGTCCCGGACCTGAAGTTTTGCTCGCTGGCCCGTCAACAACATGCAGACACCAGCATCAACGTTTGGCACGCTGCCCCCGGTCAAAAGAAGAACAAACATCCCTTTGCCACTTGCCACTTGAGCCAGAGCCCGATGAGCATGTCGACCACTGCCTCGCCGAAAGAAGCGACGGCTCATGAGAGCTGCCGTATTGCTGCCATCGACGTCCGTGGTACCATTTCCGTCTTTACCATTGACACCTCCAAGGACGCTTACACTGAACCCATTCATCCCGCCTGCACCATCGCCATGACTACCGGTGAGTCGCGAATCTCTCACGTCTGTTTGGTGTGTTCTTCTCCTCACTAGTGTGAGACTGCCTTACCAACGTGAACTCACGAACGATCTGCATCCTTTTGCTAGGCGATGTTCCCTCAGTGCCCGTCCCCGTTTTGGCGGTGGCTTTTGTGCAATCACGTAGCGACCAACTGGTGTTGGCCCGGGGCTCTGACGTTGCACCTGAATTTGAAACCTTGGTACGGAAGCCGAATGAGTCTTATCTGCACTCATTTTTTGAGCCTTGTTTTTTGTTGTCTTGCCCCGTCATGTCGGCTCACCTTTCTTCTTTCGCTCCTGTAGTCCATCTCTGATGCAAGTGGGCATGGTCTTTGCGCCTCGATGACCTTGACGCGTGCGGCCCCCGTGCTCTTGACCATGGCCAAGTCTGCCAACGCCCCTACATCTGCCAACCAGTCGAATCCCGTCGACGCCAACCTGAATATTCTCGGTGCCGCCGACGCCCTGAAGAGCAAGCGCGCGTCGAGCAAAACAGCTGGCGATGCAACACTGGGTCAACAGATTGCAGATGCCCTTCACCAATCGGAATCCTACGGTCGGTCGCCGCAATAGCATGGCTTTGTTTCCCGCTGTGCACCTTGGTCCCTGACTTGATAATTATTATTTTTATTTTTTTTTTGTGTGTGTAGATGGATACACCCGTAGTGGTCAGCCACGCTCTGGCACCCTCTCTCAAATGCTGGCGCAAGCCTTGCACTCGGACGATCAAGCGTTGCTGGAAGAGGTGTGTATACTCATTTCTCAAGTTCTGGATGTGTGGACGTCTGTCTGCTTGTGTCTTCTTGAGTTGTGTTTTGATTGTGAGCTTGTCAAGTTGTTTTTCTCGTTTTGATTGCTTTTACACAACACAAGCCTGTCCATTGTCGCACCTCGCTACATACGCATCCAACGATGGATGCCGTTCTTTCGGCTTGAATGAAAAGACGAAGAACAAACCCAGGGCTAGAGGGCGGCGCGCGAAGCATTCCTGTGCGCGTTGCCTTATTAACTGGGAGATTTCAGCGGGTATGGCTGTGAGCCTGAGGCCGAGGTCTTTCGGGACCCCTGCCTCGCCCTAATTAACGAGTTTTACCGTTCCCTGGGGTGGCCGCCATGCCTGCAGCGCCTACATCTCTGCTCGCGGCGTGAATCACGACTTTCGGGTCGGACATGTGCGCCGCGTAGTCATGATAGGGCAACATTCCTTTTAACACTCCCTCGCATCCTGTTGTTTCGACACACTGTGTGATGCTCTGGTGTTGTGTCTTGCGAACAAACGATCGTGTGCTGTATATCGCCGATGTACACAAACGCTCATGTGCTTTGCTCGTCTGGATGACATGGATGAACAGTGCCTGGCCGTCAACAAGGAGAAAATTGTGTCCGCCTCGGTGGGCCGTCTGCCACAGGAGCATGTCTTGAGCTTTTTCAAGATTGTCCTGGCTAAGCTGCAGGCCAAACCCAGTCGTGGCACGGCCTTGCTGATCTGGATTCGGGCCGTGTTGGTGACCCACTTTGCGTACCTGGCCTCCCAACCCGACCTCTCGTCTGTGCTGGGTCCCCTATACAGTCTGATTGAAGCAAGAGCTGCCTCCATGAACCCTCTCCTCAAGCTGCAAGGCCGTCTTGACCTCATGCTGGAGCAAACGCGCCGCGCGCAAGCCCGTGAGGAAGAGGAAGAGGAGGTCATGGTTGAATTTACGCCTGGAAGCGTGTATTACGACCAGAACGGTGCGTGCTTTTATCTTATGTTGCTCTTCTTTTTTATATTCATGCTTGTGGGCGTTGTTGTTGGTATCTTACCAGAGGCTCACATGTTTTTTGGATGTGTTGTTGCAGAGGATGATGATGATGACGAGGATGAGGACGTGGCCGGTGCTGGTGGTGCCACCACGGGTGATGATGACATGCTCATGGACGACGAGGCCGATGACGATGAGATGTGGGACGAGGAGCGCGAGGACCTCTTCCAAGACAACCTCCGTGCCGCTGATTTTGAGGATGAAGGCGCTGGCGCTGGCAGCGATGACGAGGACGAGGATAATGATGATGACGATGATGATGAGGGCGACGATGACGATGAGGAGGATGATGAATGAGGCAGCGCCTATTCTCTGCCTACTCGGCTTTTCTTTTCCATTCTTTAAGCAAATTGACCCTCGATAATATTATTGCTATCAAGGCTTATTATTGTTGTTGTCAATTCCGTGACCAGGCACACTCATCACCGTTTTCCGGTGGCATTTCTGATCGATTCTTCATTGCTCTACCTAGCCTTTTCAAACAAACTAACTTGCATTCCCAAAAATCAGGCACTCATTTCTGATCGATTCTTCATTGCTCTACCTAGCCTTTTCAAACAAACTAACTTGCATTCCCAAAAATCAGGCACTCAAGGGAGTTGTGACCATGTCAAATGACAAGCGGCTTCACTGTCGATCGTGAACAGGGGCATGGACAGTTGTAGCCGCCAAAACGAAGCTGGCGCGTTATGCCTGGGCATGGGCTGGGCGTAGGCCTGTGCCTGTCGTCGGGGTCTGGCGGTGAGGCAGAGCGCTATGCCAGATGATAATTGCAGTTTGGACGCACATAAACTCACCAGCGGGCACCACTTGAAGGGATACCAGGAAGCGGCGGGTGAGCCTGGTGTCGTTGAGACGCGACATGCGGTGGTGGACAAGGAGGAGAGGACAAAGGGCGAGGATGGCGTGGGGCGATACAACCAAGCCGTGTGCACGCCGTGCGGAAAGAGGCCGGAACCGTGAAAGCACAGAATGGCTCCAGAAGGTAAAGTCCAATCGTGAACCCAGTCAGCATGATGACGCAATACGACAGGCACGCCATCAAAAGGCCAGGGCAAGCTTTGGTAGAGCTCTAGACTGTCGGCATGGTAGATGTCAATGGCACGCTGGTGGGTCACAAGAACCAAGTCTTGCCATCGACACACGCCAAAACTGTGCGCAGCAGTGAACAAGGCCGGCCCCTGGGGTGCTCAAGAAAGGAGAAAATACCGTAGAAAGGTGGGCATTTGTCAAGCATATCATCGTCCGGATTTCCAGAACGAAATGCAGCAAACGTACGATGGGAACGGGCTGGTTGTCCTCGCGAAGATTGAGCATGACCGGTTGATCATCGTAGGCTAAGGCACACCAGAGAAATGAGGGCGATGAAGCTTGAGGCTGGGCGAGGCAGGACGCAAGGATTGGAGCCAATTTACGTACCGGCGTACAGCATGTCGGCTTGATCAGAACCGGCGGACGTGAGAGTCAAAACATCATGGATGACCACCGCTCTTGTCAGCGGGGACGCAGCCAAAAGCCGGCCCCTACTGTGCCAGTCCCAGACTATTGTGTGCAGCTGGTCAGTCTACCGATACAGCAAAGTCATTGAGTTATACTAGAAACCAAGCGATGCGAGCCGTGTGGTAGAAGACGGGGAAGGCCGCACCTCTTGCTTGACATTGTATGTGTACGGCAACACCTGACCCGAGGCCAAGAGCCGAAAGAGGCAGCAACGGCAGTGAGGAAGAAGCTCGTGGCCACGGCCAAGTAAAGTCAGGTCAGTACGCACTTGATACAAAAGAGCGTGCAGCTCTGCCCCAACATGTTCACTCTGGGCTGCCAATGGCAAGGCTTGCAGTCGGCGAAAAATCTGAGCAGTCGTCGTTCGGGGGAGAATAAGTGCGCTGCCGTAGTTGCTTGAGCAGGCAACGACAAGAACAGGTTCAAGGAGACAAACGTCACCTGCTGACAAAGGCTGATTTGGGCCTCCTCCGGGCGGTTAATTGGCTCCAGCTGCACCCTGGCCACGACAGCGCAGGCGAGCGCTTGGCAGAGCAAGGCCGCATCTTCGAGGATCATCGCTCGCCAGCGTCGGCACACTTGTGTGCACAATAAAAGGGTTTGTAGATCCATATAAAAGCAGATTCGGCGAAAGATGTCTTGAGGCAGCTGCCCCACAATATCAGTGGCGGCAAGTCGCTGGCCGGCCAGTCGATGCAGCGTCCGCAGGTCTGCCACACACGCACACTGAGCCAGCATCCAGAGCGAGCACTAAAAACTCGACCATCCGACCCCATCCGATCCGAGCAAGCGCCCTCATCTTACCCTCTGCATCAAGTCGCCGCACCAACCACGCCAGCGTCTCCAGCCCCACCCGCCCCTGCTGTCGACCCCATTCGCGCCGCAACCCGGCCGGCACCCGACCTTCCAGCTCCTCCAGCGGTTGATCCAACATCGACCCCGACACGGAGACACTTTTTCACCTGTTCATCGAGACAACTTCGGTCACGTACCAAGTGTCATCCCTTATGGTTTGACCGTTGAGATTCGTTCTTCCGTTACAATTTCCGTTGCATTTTCCTTCTCCTCAACGGTGAGTCCCCACCCTTCCTCATTCCTCGCATGCGCTGCCATTTATTGATGCGTGAACCATCTCACCTTGCCTTTCTTTTCTTTGCGTGCAGCCATTATGGCGACTCCTTCTCCGGTGTCTTGTGCAATCTGCAACATGCTTGTCTCGGATTCCAATGAGCAACGCCATGTTCAAACGCACCATTCCACTCCACCCGATCTCCGCCGCCCTTCCGAGTGCTTTCCTTCTCTGAACTGGATTGACTGTCCTGCGCCAGGATGTGTGTGCTCAATGCGCAAGGGCGATCCGCTGATGGCGCACTACATTGAAAGCCATCCTGTACATGCCAACGAAAATTTGACCACCTTTTTTCCCAGCGCTGTTTGCTGCGACTGCGGCCACTGGTCCTTTAATCGCGTCTGCGCCAAAAGGCATCGCTCTATGAAGCATCGTGATGCAATAACGCATCCCCCCAAGGTCAGCTCCCGCGTCTTCGTGCTCGGACATGCACTACGCACAGTGCAATTGATCCTTTGGCAGGCCTGCCTC